>NC_057801.1:519113723-519317029 GCF_018294505.1 Triticum aestivum
CCCCATCTCTCGTAGTGCTTGGCGAAGCCCTGCTGGAGTACCGTGCTCCTCCACCACCACCACGCCGTCGTGCTGCTGCTGGACGGAGTCTTCCCCAACCTCTCCCTCTCCCCTTGCTGGATCAAGGCACGGGAGACGTCGTCGGCTTGCACGTGTGTTGAACGCGGAGGCGCCATTGTTCGGCGCTTAGATCGGAATCAACCGCGATCTGAATCGCTACGAGTATGACTCCTTCATCCGCGTTCTTGTAACGCTTCCGCTTAGCGATCTTCAAGGGTATGAAGATGCACTCCCCTTCCCCTCATTGCTAGATTACTCCATAGATTGATCTTGGTGATGCGTAGAAAATTTTGAATTTCTGCTATGTTTCCCAACAATTGGACCAATGGAGGAGTCATATACCAAACAACAATCTCCCAAAGCAGTTTTGTGAATGGAGCTTTGAGCTAGGAGATCGAAAATCGTAGCAAAACGAGCTAGAACTCGTGCTTGGGCTGGATGGGGATTTTTCTGGGTAAAAGATGAAGTGTGTGGGAGCTGGAATAAGTGGAGGGGAGCCACCAGGGGCCCACGAGACAGGGGGCGCGCCCTACAGGGGGGGCGCCCTCCTCTCTCGTGGCCTGGTGCTTGCCCCTCCTGCGGTGTTTTTAGTGCCTAAAATCCTCAAATATTCCAGAAAAAATCATACTAAATTTGCACGGCATTTGGAGCACTTCTATTTTCTGACTATTTTTTAATGCATGGATAATTCAGAAAACAGGCAGATAATACTATTTTTGCTTTATTTATTCTAAATAACAGAAAGTAAAAGGAGGGTACATAAGCTTGTGCCTTCTAGTTTCATCCATCTCGTGATCATCAAAATGAACCCGCTAACAAGGTTGATCAAGTCTTGTTAACAAACTCATTCCGAATAACACGGAACCGGAGAAATTTCGAATAACACTAAGTTACCTCAACGGGGATATGAAAATCCCCAACAATAAGAATATCATATTTTTTCTTGACAGTAGGAAGAGGAAATTCAAAACCTCCAAAAATGATAGTTGGAACTTTTTCAATAGAATTGATGCTATGAACTTGAGATTGTTTCCTCGGAAAGTGTACCGTATGCTCATTGCCATTAACATGAAAAGTGACATTGCCTTTGTTGCAATCAATAACAGCCCCGGCAGTTAAGAAAAGGTCTACCAAGGATAATAGACATACTATCGTCCTCGGGAATATCAAGAATAACAAAGTCCGTTAAGATAATGACATTTGCAACCACAACAAGCACATCCTCACAAATACCGACAGGTACAGCAGTTGATTTATCAGCCATTTGCAAAGATATTTCAGTAGGTGTCAACTTATTCAATTCAAGTCTACGATATAAAGAGAGAGGCATAACACTAACACCGACTGCAAGATCACATAAAGCAGTTCTAACATAATTTCTTTTAATGGAGCATGGTATAGTTGGCACACCCGGATCTCCAAGTTTCTTTGGTATTCCACCCTTAAAAGTGTAATTGCAAGCATGGTGGAAATTTCAGCTTCCGGTATCTTTCTTTTATTTGTAATGATATCCTTCATATACTTAGCATAAGGATTTACTTTAAGCATATCAGTTAAGCGCATACGTAAGAAAATAGGTCTAATTATTTTAGCAAAGCGCTCAAAATCCTCATCATCCTTTGACTTGGATGGTTTAGGAGGAAAGGGCATGGATTTCTGAACCCGTGGTTCTCTTTCTTTCCCGTGCTTCCTAGCGACAAAGTCTGTCTTATCATAACATTGATTCTTTGATTGTGGGTTATCAAGATCAACAGCAGGTTCAATCTCTACATCATTGTTTTTGCTAGGTTGAGCATCAACATGAACATTATCTTTAACATTATCACTAGGTTCATGTTCATCACCTGATTGTGTATCAGCATCAGAGATATAAATATCATTGGGATTCTCAGGTGTGTCTACAGTAGGTTCACTAGAAGCATGCCACGTTCTATCGTTTTTCTTTTTCTTCTTCTTAGAAGAACTAGGTGCCTCTAAATTATTTCTCTGAGAATCTTGCTCAATTCTCTTAGGGTGGCCTTCAGGATACAAAGGTTCCTAAGTCATTCTACCAGTTCTAGTAGCCACTCTAACGGTAAAGTCATTTTTATTATTCAATTCATCAAGCAAATCATTTTGAGCTTTGAGTACTTGCTCAGCTTGAGTAGCAACCATAGAAGCATATTTGCTAACGCGGTGAAGTTCATCTTTAACTCTAGCCAGATTATCACCTAGGCGTTCTGTCTTGAAATCATTATTCTTTAACTCTCTACCAACATAAGCATTAAAACTTTCTTGTCTAGTCATAAAGTCATCAAATTCATCTAAGCATGGGCTATGAAATTTAGTAGAGGGTATTTCAACTTTATCATATCTATAGAGAGAATTTACCTTTACTACCTGTGTCGGGTTATCAAGACAATGTGGTTCTTCAGGCGGTAAATTAAGACCATGTATTTCTTCAATAAGTGGTAAATTCTTAACATCTTCTGCTTTACTACCTTTTTCTTTCATTGATTTCTTTGCCTCTTGCATATCTTCAGGACTGAGAAATAAAACACCTCTCTTCTTCGGAGTGGGTTTAGGAATAGGCTCATGAGTTGGCTCAATTGGTTCAGGAATTACTTCAGGAACTAGCTCAGGAAGAGTCCAATTAATTTCATTAGTCAACATATTATTCAATAATATTTCAACTTCGTCGACTGTTCTTTCCCTGAAAACACAACCAGCACAACTATCCAAGTAGTCCTTGGAAGCATCGGTTAGTCCATTATAAAAGATATCAAGTATTTCATTTTTCTTAAGAGGGTGATCAGGCAAAGAATTAAGTAACCGGAGAAGCCTCCCCCAAGCTTGTGGGAGACTCTCTTCTTTGATTTGCACAAAATTATATATTTCCCGCAAGGCAGCTTGTTTCTTATGTGCAGGGAAATATTTAGCAGAGAAGTAATAAATCATATCCTGGGGACTACGCTCACAACCAGGAGCAAGAGAATTATACCAAGTCTTAGCATCACCATTTAATGAGAACGGAAATATCTTAAGGATGTATAAATAGCGAGACTTCTCATCATGAGTGAACATCGTGGCTATATCATTCAACTTGGTGAGATGTGCCACAATAGTTTCAGATTCAAGGCCATAAAAAGGATCAGATTCAACTAAAGTAATAATATCAGGATCAACAGAGAATTCATAATCCTTATCAGTAACACAGATAGGTGAAGTAGCAAAAGCAGGATCGGGTTTCATTCTAGCATTAAGAGACTGCTGCTTCCATTTAGCTAATAATTTCTTAAGATCATTTCTATCATTGCAAGCAAGAATTTCCATAGCAGCTGCTTCATTCATAACATAACCCTTAGGAACAACAGGTAATACATAATCATTGGGGGAACGTTCATCATCACTATCATCAATAATAGGTTCTTCAATATTTTCATTCCCCCTAACTCTAGCAAGTTGTTCATCTAGAAATTCACCTAATGGCAAATTAGTATCACACACAGAAGTAGTTTCATCATGCATAGCAGAAGTGGCATCATCAATAACATGCGACATATCAGAATTCATAGCAGTAGCAGGTTTAGGTGTCACAAGCCTACTAATAACGAAAGGAGAATCTAGTGCAGAGCTAGATGGCAGCTCCTTACCTCCCCTCGTAGTTGAGGGAAAAATCTTGGTCTTAGCGTCTTTCAAGTTCTTCATAGTGATCAACAGATATAAATCCCAAGTGAGTCAGAGAATAGAGCTATGCTCCTCGCCCGGCGCCAGAAATTAGTCTTGATAACCCACAAGTGTAGGGGATTGCAACAGCTTTCGAGGGTGAAGTAGAACCCAAATTTATTAATTCGACACAAGGGGAGCCAAAGAATATTCTTGAGTATTAGCAGTTGAGTTGTCAATTCAACCACACCTGGATAACTTAGTATCTGTAGCAAAGTGTTCGGTAGCAAAAGTGGTATGATAATAATGGCAACAGTAGCAAAAGTAGAGATAAATGTTTTTGGGGTTTTGTAGCAGTTGTAACAGTAGCAACGGAAAAGTAAATAAGCGGAGAACAATATATGAAAAGCTCGCAGGCAATGGATCGGCGATGGATAATTATGCCGGATGCGATTCCTCATGTAATAGCTATAACATAGGGTGATATAGAACTAGCTCCAATTCATCAATGTAATGTAGGCATGTATTCCGTAAATAGACATACGTGCTTATGGAAAAGAACTTGCATGACATCTTTTGTCCTACCCTCTCGTGGCAGCGGGGTCCTAGCGGAAACTAAGGGATATTAAGGCCTCCTTTTAATAGAGAACCGGACCAAAGCATTAACACATAGTGAATACATGAACTCCTCAAACTACGGTCATCACCGAGAAGTATCCCGATTATTGTCACTTCGGGGTTGTCGGATCATAACTCAGAATAGGTGATTGTAGACTTGCAACATAGGATCAAGAACACACATATATTCATGAAAACATAATAGGTTCAGATCTGAAATCACGGCACTCGGGCCCTAGTGACAAGCATTAAGCATAGCAAAGTCATAGCAACATCAATCTCAGAACATAGTGGATACAAGGGATCAAACCCTAACAAAACTAACTTGATTACATGGTAAATCTCATCCAACCCATCATCGTCCAGCAAGCCTATGATGGAATTACTCACACACGGCGGTGAGCATCATGAAATTGGTGATGGAGGATGGTTGATGATGACGACGATGACGAATCCCCCTCTCCGGAGCCCCGAACGGACTCGAGATCAGCCCTCCCGAGAGAGATTAGGGTTTGGCGGCGGCTCCGTGTCGTAAAACGCGATGAAACTTTCTCTCTAATTTTTTTCTCCCCGAGACGGAATATATGGAGTTGGAGTTGACGTCGGTGGAGGTCCAGGGGGCCTACGAGGTAGGAGGTCGCGCCCTAGGGGGGGCGCCCCCCTGTCTCGTGGACAGGCTGTGGGCCCCCTAGCATTAATTCTTTCGCCAAAAATTCTTATTAATTCCAAAAAATGCCTCCGTGGATTTCCAGGACATTCCGAGAACTTTTCTTTTCTACACATAAAACAACATCATGGTAGTTCTGCTAAAAACAGCGTCAGTCCTGGTTAGTTTCATTCAAATCATGCAAGTTAGAGTCCAAAACAAAGGCAAAAGTGTTTGGAAAAGTAAATATGTTGGAGACGTATCAGCCGCCCAGGTTCAAAAAGATCAGACAGACTTAGTGACTAGTAGCTTCCATGTGTGGCCACTGGCTATATGGGCTCTGGTTAGTTGATCAGTTGTTGGAACCCTTGCCCACACAGTGTCAATAGATGTAGCTTATGTAGGTGGGATGTGGCCGTCAGGTGGTTAAAGGAACCTCTTCTGAAAGACTTCGTCTCAATCTTTGGATTGGGGTCAGTGGGTAAAGCATACTAAACTCTACAAAGTATTAAAACTACTCATGATTAGCCGTGCCCCCGGTTATGGGCAAATTT
Source organism: Triticum aestivum (assembly GCF_018294505.1). NCBI lineage: Eukaryota > Viridiplantae > Streptophyta > Magnoliopsida > Poales > Poaceae > Triticum > Triticum aestivum. The sequence continues at coordinate 519,119,247 of NC_057801.1, forward strand.
CAGCCACTATGCCATTACAATTGTTGGATGGTCTTGACAAATGTGACATTTAATAATATTTGTGGGCAACTTAATAAAGGGTAGGTTGGAGTTGATTTTGCCAACTCAACCTTGTGTATTTAATGGTAGTAACAAAGGCTTAAAATTAAAATTTGACTATTAGGTAGTTACGAGGACAAAATCAACTTTCTGCAAAATCAACCCTCAAGCCTTCCTTTTGTTGTACTATGCATATACATGTAGGTCTGCTATTATTACTCCTGTGTAACTTGCCAATACACTCAAAGTATTAACCAATATGGCTGCAACATCTCATGTTGTAGCATATTCATACAAAGAATAAGGTACTGTTAGGGTCGTGAGTCTGCACTCAGCATCGCCAGTGGGCTATGATGGGACTCATCGTTATTTTCTGCCACTTTCCGCTGTTTAATTAAATAAAGCTAGCCATGTGCTATGCAGATTGTTTTATTTTATATACTCTGGATCATACATTGTAATAAATGATGCGCTTGCTATTCTGGTATTCATCTATACTGTGTGTGCTAGCGAGTTCGATCCAGGGACTAGCACTATAAGCACAGAGACTCAAATCCTTTGAGATTTGGTTGTTACAAGACGGCCGTCTCACCGCCGAACACAGATCCTTCAGAAATTCCCCCTCCATGGATGCATCCCATGAAGGCGCGCCTCACGGTGGGCTGAGCCCGGGCGGGTGTCGCATGCTGAGCCGTCTCGACGATGTTGGCGCAGATGTCCAGCTCGGGGCCCGGCTCGTCGATCTTGCCGATGAAGATATGGATTCCGCTGAAGGGGACCCGGTACCCGTACTCAATTGAGTCGGTGTCGAGACCCCAGCCTGCGTCGTCCATGTAGATCTTGCCGCGATGACTCTTGGTCATCCGGCCCATAGCGTATCCCTTGAGCCCTTTGAAGGTGCCCTTCAAGAACTCAAATCCACCGTGTGCTGGCCCCACGGTGGGCGCCAATTGTCGTGGAATTGTCACGTCAGATGTCCTAGTGAAATGACTTAGTCATGGAGCCATCGCAACTAGGAAGCTTAAAGGGGTTAAAACGGGCAAAGGACACGGGAGTTTATACTGGTTTGGCCCCTTGCGGTGAAGGTAAAAGCCTAATCTAGTTTGAGGTGGAATTGCTATGTCTTGATTACCAGGGAGAGAAAGCCGCTTGACCTAGTTCTTTATTTGGTGTTACTTGTCCTGAATCGCCGCCGGGTCATTCCTTTATATACAGAGGTCGACGCCCAGCGGCTCACAAAGTCCCGGCCGGCTCATAAACAGTGTCCCGCTCGGTCTCTCTCTATTCCTGCCTTACAATACAAGTTACATAAATATGGCGGTTTATATCTACGGGCCTTAAGTCACCTTTGGGATTTGGGCCCTTTAACTGAACTGCCATCTTCAAGCATCGTCTTGGGCTTCAAGAATCCTCACAGGTATAACCCGGCCCCTCCTGGGCGGGTCATACCTACTAGTTATATCCCCAACAATAATGATCTTTGGTAGTTGCGGATGCTTGCTAGAGTTCCAGTCATAAGTGCATATGATCCAACTAAGGAAAGTATGTTAGCTCGTGCCTCTCCCTCATATAAAATTGCAAGAATGATTGTCGGTCTAGTTATCGATTGCCTAGGGACAATTCCGCAAATCCTATCACCACTTTCCACACTGTTGCTTTATTAAATTGTACTTCTATTAAAACAGCACCTAACTTTTATTTTCACGTTCTTTATTATCTTGCAAACCTATCCTTCAAAGTACTTCTAGTTTTATTCTTGTTCTAGGTAAAGCAAAAGTGAAGTGTGCGTAGAGTTGTATCGGTGGTCGATAGAACCTGAGGGGATATTCGTTCTAACTTTAGCTCCTCGTTGGGTTACACACTCTTATTTATCAAAAAAGCTACAAACGATCCCCTATACTTGTGGGTTATCAAGACCTTTTTCTGGCGCCGCTGCCGGGGAGCAATAGCATGGGGTGGATATTCTCGTGTGTGCTTGTTTGCTTTATCACTGAGTAGTTTTTATTTTATGTTCTAAGTTGTTCTTTATCTTTAGTTGTGTATATGAAACACGAAATACCAAAAAAATTACTTGTACTTGCTACTCATGCATACGCAGAACCTCTTAAAACCCTCGATGCTCGTTGTGTGAAAAATATTAATCGCTACTTTGATAATCCTGAGAAAACCCCATTCAACTTGATAATGGGAGACACGTTGGATCGTCGTGAATGCTTTTGGGATTATCGCTTGACTCAAAAATGGAAACTTTTATGGGATCAAATTCATATGTTGCATTGGTATGCTCAGGATCTATGCTTGAGAAATGATTATACTTGTTGCTCTAGGATGAAGGCTCCACACCTTCCCTTTTCATGCAAATTTAACGAATATGAAACCTTGGCTTTTTATGCTAATTGTAGATATGATTACTATGATGTGGAACGAATAGAAGAATTTTTTTGCTTTTAAGGGTGCTTATGAAATTGAATCTTTCTTTGAATAGTATGAAGATTAAGATGATGTTGTTTACAGACCTGAAAATTTTGCTATACCTAAATATTGCTATGAGAATTATGAATATAATGCCGATATTAATGCATTTATTGAGGACTTCTCCGCTGTCCAAGAAGAGACTAATATTTTGCAGGAGTCTACGAGATAAGAAATTGCTGAAATTGTGAGCTCATTGGATGAAAAAGATGAGGAGGAGAGTGAAGAACAAAAGGAGGAAGAGTGGATTAATCACACGTGCCCACCTTCTGATGGGAGTAACTCTTCAACTCATGCATTGTTTAATGTCCATTTGTTCTTACCGAAGGATAAATGCTATGATCCCATTGATTCATTTGAAATATCCCTTTTTGATTAACTTGATGCTTGCTATGCTTGTGGCCAAGATGCCAATATGAATTATGCTTATGGAGATGAACTTGCGATAGTTCCTTATGTTAAGAATGAAATTGTTGCTATTGCACCCACACATGATAGTCCTATTATCTTTTTGAATTCTCCCAACTGCACTATATCGGAGAAGTTTACTCTTATTAAGGATTATGTTGATGGGTTGCCTTTTACCATTGCACATGATGATTTTGCTGAATATAATATGCATGTGCTTGCTTCTCCTAGTTGCAATTATTATGAGAGAGGAACTACATCTCCGCTCTCTATGTTTCCAACAAGATAAAATTGCAAGAAACTGCTTATGCTATGTATTGGCCTTTACTTGATGTGCATGAATTGTTATTTTATGACATGTCGATGCATAGGAAGAGATTTAGACTTCGTCATTGCATGATTTATGTTGCTTTGTGCTCACTACTAAATTTCAAATCATTGTTAATTAAAATTGGCTTTGATATACCTTGGGATCCGGGTGGATCCATTACTTGAGCACTTTATACCTAGCTTAATGTTTTTAAAGAAAGAACTGCCAGGGAGACAACCCGGAAGTTTTAGGAAGTCATTTTATTCGCTTGAGTGCTTTTATAAAGTTTAAAAACAAAATAAATACATAGGGGAACTTAAAACTTCACAAAAAGAAAAGTTAAAGTGAGAAAGACGAACACCATTGAAGTGGGGGACGTCCTTGAACTTTGTTCATGCCCATGGAAACTTTGTGAATCTCGATTATAAAAACTTTTCAACAAAAAAATTATACCCTTGCACAAATCCATCGTATTATAAAAATAATGTGCCAAGATTGGCCTTTAGGATGATTAGATTGCTTGTTGGTATGTGCGGTGCAAAAACAGAAACTTTGGCGGTAGTGCATGATTTTACTTTTTTCTGGAAATCAAAAGTTTTTGAAATTTTTACACAATACTGCTATGCAAATTGTTTATTTGGTCCTAATATTTCAGAATTTTTGGAGTTACAGAAGTATGGTCAAAGTTCAGATTACTACAAATTGTCCTGTTTAAGACAGATTCTGTTTTTGATGCATTGTTTTGTTTGTTTTGATGAAACTATCAATTTTATAGATGGTATAAACCATGGAGAAGTTATAATACAGCAGGGATAATGCAAAAATAAAATATGAATGGGTTTGCAATAGTACTTAAAGTAGTGATTTGCTTTATTATAGTAACGGGTCTTATCGAGCTTTCTGTTGAGTTTTGTGTGGATGAAGTGATCAAAGATCGAGGAGCTATCGATATGAGGAGAAGAAGGAGAGGCAAGAGTTCAAGCTTGGGGATGACCAAGGCACCCCAAGTAAATATCCAAGGATACTCAAGCGTCTAAGCTTGGGGATGCCCCGGAAGTCATCCCATCTTTCTTCAACAAGTATCGGTACGTTTTCGTCTTTGTTTCGTTCATGTGATATGTGTAAATCTTGGAGCGTCTTTTCTGTTTAGTTTTCACTTTTCTTTTATGCACCATGCTGGTATGAGATAGTCAATGGTTGATTTATAGAATACTCATTGCACTTCACTTATATCTTTTGAGTATGGCTTTATAGAATGCATCATGTGCTTCACTTATATCATTTGAAGTTTGGATTGCCTGTTTCTCGTCACATAGAAAACAATTATTTATAGAATTCTCTTTTGCTTCACTTACATTTATTAGAGCATGGTATTTTGTAGAAAGAATTAAACTCTCGTGCTTCACTTATATCTACTTAGAAAGTCAACAGGAATTGCTCAATTGCATCGTTAGTCATAAAATCCTACATAAAACTTGTGGATCACTGAATATGATATGTTTGATTCCTTGCAATACTTTTGCGATATAGAGATGGAATGTGTGGGAGGTACTAGTGGATGATCGTGTTTAGTAAGATATTGGTGTTACTGTTTGTGATTCCTGAAGCATGCACGTATAGTCCCTCGTTATGCTATGAAGTTGAAGCATGATTCATTATTGATTGTCTTCCTTTGCGTAGAGGTTGGGGGTGCAGGATGGTTAACTCCTACCAACCTCCCCCCTAGGCGCATGCGTAATAGTACTTTGCTTCAAGGGCTAATAAACTTTTGCAATAAGTATATGAGTTCTTTATGACTAATGTGAGTCCATAGATTATACGCACTCTTACCTTTCCGAAATTTGCTAGCCTCTTTGGTACGGTGCATTGCCCTTTCTCACCTAGAGACGTGGTGCAAACTTCGCCGGTGCATCCAAACCCCATGATATGATATGCTCTATTACACATAAGCCTTATTATATCTTCCTCAAAACAGCCACCATACCCACCTATTATGGCATTTCCATAGCCATTCCGAGATATATTGCCATGGAACTTTCATCGCTTCCATTTTGATGACTTGAGCATCCATTGTCATATTGCTTTGCATGATCGTAAGATAGATAGCATGATATTTCCATGGCTTGTCTATGTTATGATATCTTTGCTACACTAGATCATTGCACATCCTGGTACACTGCTAGAGGCATTCTTATAGAGTCATACTTTATTCTAGGTATCGACTTGTAATTTTTATTTCTTTTGAGTTGTAAGTAAATAGAAGTGCAATGATCATCATTATTCATTATTAGAGCATGTCCCAGTGAGGAAGGGATGATGGAGACTATGATTCCCCCACAATTCGGGATGGGACTCCGGACTAAAAGAAAAAAAGTGAGGCCAAAAATAGCCCAAGAAAAAAGGAAAAAGAGAGAAAGAGAGAAAAAGAGAGAAGGGGCATGCAAATACCACACTTGTGCTTGAGCGTAGAACCATATTTTTCATATAGAGAGTCTCATATGTTGTTACTTTCATATACTAGTGGGAATTTTTCATTATAGAGTTAGATGCGCACCCACTTAGTTTTCATGTTGAGCTTTCATACACTTATAGCTCTTAGTGCATCAGTTGCATGGCAACACCTACTCGTCGCATTGATATCAATTGATGGGCATCTCCATAGCCCGTTGGTTAGCCACGGCGATGTGAGACTTTCTTACTTTTTATCTTCTCCAAATTTACCCCTATCATCATACTCTATTCCACCTATAGTGATATATACAGGGCTTATGCTCATGTATTACGTGAGGGTTGGAAAAGCTGAAGCGCGTTAAAAAGTATGAACCAATTGCTTGGCTAACACCGGGGTAGTACATGATAAATACTTTGTGTTAAGATGGAGCATGATAAGACTATATGATTTTGTAGGGATAGCGTTCTTTAGCATTGATATTTTGGAAGACATGATTGTTTGTTGGGATGCCTGAGTATTGATGTCCTTATGTCAAATTATAGACTATTGCTTTGAATCACTTGTGTCTTAATATTCATTCCATGATTAGAAATATGATCAAGATTATGCTATGTAGCATTCCACATAAAAAATTATCTATTTTATCATTTACCTACTCGATGACGAACATGAATTAAGCTTGGGAATGCTGATATGTCTCCATCGTATCTATTTTTTATTGTTTCATGCCAATATTATACAACTTTCACATATTGTTGGCAACATTTTATATGATTTATTGGACTAACCTATTGATCCAGTGGCTAGTGCCAGTTCCTATTTGTTGCATGTTTTTTGTTTCGCAGAATATCCATATCAAACAAAGTCCAAACGTGATAAAAATTTACGGAGAATTATTTTTGGAATATTTGTGATTTGGGGGAGGTGGAATCATCACAAATAGGTCCCACAACCACCACAAGACACCTGGGCATGCTAGGCAGCCCAGGCGCACGGTGGTGGGTTGTGCCCTCCTCGTAAGTCGGTTGGAGCTCTACTTTGGGCGCAAGGAAGTTTATATCCAGAAAAAAAAACATGCCAAAATCTCAGCGCAATCGAAGTTATGGATCTCCGGGAATATAAGAAACGGTTTTTGGCTAGAAAATAGGAACATGAAACAGAAGAGAACAGACAGGGAGATCCAATCTCGGAGGGGCTCCCGCCCCTCCATCGCCATGGCAACCATGGACCGTAGGGGGAACTCTCCTCCCATCTAGTGGGGGGAGGGCAAGAAAGAAGAAGAAGGATGGAGGCTCTCTCCCCTCTCTCCTAGTGGCGCCGGAATGTCGCCGGGGCAATATCGTGTGACGGCGAGCTACTCCAACAACTCCATCACCTTCCCCCATCTATATTCATCGGTCCACTCTCCCGCAACTCGATGTACCCTCTACTTGAACATGGTGCTTTATGCTTCATATTATTATCCAATGCTATGTTGCCATCCTATGATATTTGAGTAGATTTATTTTGTCCTATGGGTTAATCGTTATCTTGGTTGGTCTGAGTGTATCTTTTATTATGGTGCTGTCCTAAGGTGCCCTTCGTCTCGCCCAAACGTGAGGGGTCCCCGTTGTAGGGTGTTACAATATGTTCATGGTTCTCTTATGGTGGGTGGCGTGAGTGACAGAAGCACATACCCGAGTTTGGGGGTTATGGCGCATGGGAGTAAAGAGGTCTTGATACTTCATGCTATGGTTCGGTTTTACGTTAATGATCTTTGGTAGTTGCGGATGTTTGCTAGAGTTCCAACCGTAAGTGCATATGATCCAAGTAAGGAAAGTGTGTTAACTCATGCCTCCCCCTCATATAAAATTGCAAAAATGAGTACCGGTCTAGTTATCAATTGCCTATGGACAATTCCGCAAATCCTATCACCACTTTTCCACAGTCTCTTTACAAAATTGTACTTTTACTAAAACATCACATAACTTTTATTTTCACGTTCTTTATTATCTTGCAAACCTATCCTTCAAAGTACTTCTAGTTTTATTCTTGTTCTAGGTAAAGCAAACTTTAAGTATGCGTAGAGTTGTACCGGTGGTCGATAGAACATGAGGGAATATTCGTTCTACCTTTAGCTCCTCGTTGGGTTCGACGCCCTTATTTATCAAAAAAGGGCTACAAATGATCCCCTATACTTGTGGGTTATCAATCCCTGGTGAGCTTGAAGTAGGAATCATGCACATTCACTCCCCCACCACGCATAAGAACAAGGGTTTGCGCATACATAAGTGCCAACGAAACCATATATCAAGGAATGTTAGTTTGGGATCAAAGTAATCCTGATAGAGCAATCGTGCTCCAACAACCCTATACCGGTTCAAAACTCTTCTCCCTTTGATCTAACCCTTAAAGTTTAGAATGTTCTTTGCCTCTATATCCATTCCCTCCTTGATGCTCATGATCATCAACATCTAGACATCTACGTCTGACTCAGATGAATCGAAGAAATCATTTTGCATCAACTCATCAAGCTCTGTGTTTCCATACTCCTCATCCGACAAACCATATGAGTCCATCGTTTTCACACAAAAAACTACTCAAACAATTTGTCGAACAATTTGTCGAACACATAGAGGACAAGGTGCGATCCGAGAATAGCCAGACATACCATGGCGGCGTTCGAGGCAGTGAGACGGCTGAGGAGGAGGTTCATCGAGATCCTGATGACATTGAGGGATCAGGACAGCGGCAAAGCTAGGGGAGGGCCTGGGTGAATGAGGAAATTTGTGCAATTTATGGTGTGTCCTGCCTGTTGTGTCCGACGCGATAGAACGCGTCCAGGCGTGTTCATATAAGCCTCAGAGCATCTACAGCCGGGTGCCTCAAACCCGCCTCATATGCCCGGGCGGCCGCCCGGTCACTGAACGGTCACGATTTTTCGACCCAGACGGGCTCCTTAAATGGGCCTCAAATGCCCGGGCTGGCCGGCACCCTCATATCCAGCCCAAATATAGGGCGGGTATGGGGGCGCCCAGGCACGCCCGGGCACGCCTGCCACATCGGACCCGACAGCCCGACCCGACGAAAATTGCACCAGATCCACCAAACTCTTGCTCCTCCTCCCACTGCCCTCCAACATTTCCCGCGCCCGGACCCTCACCGTCCTCCACCATTGCTCCCAATCCTCACCCTCTGTCCCGATCCACCACCAGAGATGTTGTCCAACACGACCCAGACCGCCGCGACAGAGACGCAACCCACCTCGTTCGTCGGCGTCCCTTCGTCAGCTGCGACTTGCAATGTAGAGAACGTCGCCCGAAGTTGCGGCGGCGCCGACAGCGAGAGAGGGAGGCGGCGGCGGCGCAGGGAGGTTCGGACATAGTGTAGCAGCTCTCCCCTCCGTCGCGCCCGGATCCCCACACCCCTTCTATCCGAGCGCCAACGTGGATTACGCTGTCCAACCCCATTGGGACAGAGGAGAATTCAAGGCGACTGGCCATTTCGGAGAGCTTTCCGCCCACGCGGATGCTAGTGGTTTATGTATGTGACTCGCGGTAGCTCGTTCGGGCGTGAATGAGCATGGGCATGACGCATTCCGTCTGGAGCACGACGTATTCCGCCTGAAACACGACGTATTCTGCTCGGAGTAGGTGCCCGGTCAGTGATATGAGGCCATCCATCACGCTCGGACATTGATTTCATTTTGACATGTCTAGGTTGTTCAACTATGATTTGCTTTGCTTTGTTTTAAACTTTTGAATTCACACAATTTGTATTATATGATCGACATGCATGGATTTGAGGAACGGAATTTGAGGTATGTAGATGTGCGGCACAACATATGAGGGTCCGGCGAGCAGATGTATAGGGGGCCAGATTTCCGGCGTGCTCTTAAATATGTGCTGAGCATGAGAGGTGGTGGTGTGGGGGGGGGGGGGGGGTGCATCGATGAACCGGGGTAGATATGAACCCACTTTAGAAAAACACATTTCTAAATGCTAAAACTCGTGGGTGGAGTGACTACTATGGCGCCAATCAGACGGTCATATTAGCAACTATGCCGAGGGGAAGTACACTGTACATACATAAACACCAAAACATCACACGTGTACACCTATCTATCAACTCTCGACTCCCAAGGTCTATCAGTAGAACACCTGTCCCAGATTACAGAAGGGGAACGGCACGGCCCTGCTCTGGGCCGCCTGATCCGGCGTCGGCCCCGATCCGCCGCCTCTTATCTGGGCTTGAATCCTTGCCACCGGCACCGGCCGCAGCCAGCTCCTCCTTCTTGGCGACCATGGCGCGAAGCACCACGCCCGGGTCGTCCGCGAGCTTGCCGAGGAAGGCCATCATCTGGCCCGGCCGGTTCTCCGCCGCACAGAGCCTGCGGTCCATGGCCTGCAGCTCCTCCTCCATGCCCCTCCGCTCGTCCCGCAGCCTCTGCACCGCCTGGATCGTTCCCCGCACCTCCTCTTCGTCCACGCACAGCTCCCTCCCGGCCGCGCCGGCGCCGGCTCTCTTCTTCTTGCGCACGATCAGCGGCAGCAGCTTCGCCTGGCCGCGCAGGAACGACTCGTGCGCGAACTCCCACACGTCCGGGTCAACCTTGCGAAAACCCTGAGATCAAAGCAGCAAAGGCGAGCAGAGCAGGTATGAGCACAGCCACAACAACCTGAGCAGAGCAGAGTAGGCATACATATAATGAATCTGTACTAGAGAGCGCGTGCGTGCGTACGTACGTAGGTGTTGAGCTGCCGGACGAAGCTGGCGAAGTTGCGGTGCTTGAAGTAGGAGGGGAGGAGGAAGTCGGAGAAGGCGGCGGGGTCGAGGACGAGGAACGTGTTGCTGGCGCCGCCCCAGCACACCACGGCGTCCGTGGCCGGGTCGCTGACCATGTGAAACGTCTTCGCCACGAACGGCGCCACGCCGCCGTCGTCCTGCGGCTGGTGGCCCTTGCACTCGCTTCCCATGGACGAAGAGTCTACAACCGGATAAGGAAGCCGCTCGCTGTTCCTGCTCTGCTCGGTGTGGGCTTGTTGTTCTCTGTGGGGAGTCACTCCTTCCTACCAACGTGTGTGCGCGCGCAGATATTTCGGTTCCGGGCGGTGACGCTTTATAGGTGAGAAAATATATATCTGCCCCGCTCCGCGCGTGCCGACCTTGCCGCTTGTCGGCCTCGGGCTCGGGCGTGGAATAGGTGATGGGGTGTTGGGGTTCAGGCCATGGGCGGTAACAAATGGAGGCATCCGATTTGCTCGGTGACGTGGCACCGCACCGGTAGTGCGAGATTTTGTGAGGATTCGGTGTTTGTCGCATACGGGACACGTGTGGCGCCCCCGTGTAAAGCGTTGTGCTGTCTCCTCCTCGCCATGGCATCTCCGCTCAAAAGCGCTCGGCTTTTTTCCTTTTCAGCGTGCAGTGCTACGATATTTACCGGAGATATCTGGCCGGGGAAATGGTGCATGGTTGAGATGACCAGAGCGGAAGCTGCTCAAATGCGTTGGGCGTAGCTGTAACAGGTAACTGTACATTTGTTTAAAAAAAACAGGTAACTGTACTGAGCTTTCAGCAGAGGTGAAACCTGGGAGCAGCTTGGCAGCATGTTGGAACGTGCAGGGTGGAACAGGCCTAAAATGGACACGCTCTCAACGTTTGGTCTTCCGCTTTGCTGTGGATTTTGCCTTTAGAGCATCTCCAACAGCCGCGCTAAACTAGCGCCGCGCCGCAAATTAGGCCGTTTTAACGCGCGCGCAACGCGGCGGGTGGCTCCAGCGGGCGTGCAAAAATCATGCGCGCTATAACGAATTGGACGCGCGGTCGGATACGCTATCCCGCGCGGTGTATTTGGTGCGCCCGCTTTCGCGCGCGGCACACTCGAGCGCTCGCGTCGCACTCTTCCCTCTCCGCCTCCTACGACCCGCGCGCGCCGGCGCCGGCGAATTTCGCCATGGACGCATGCGCCGGCACCCCGGTGACCCCGTTGTACAGCCGCGCCGGCGAAATACTGGTGTTTTGCGCGCGGCGCGAAGCGCGGCTGTTGAAGATGCTCTTAAACAAGAAGGGGCGCCCAGGTACTCTTCAAGGCTTCCACGACTGAATGGCCAACACGTTGCTCTTCGTGTCACCTGTCAACCAAATAGGATTACAATAAAGTCACTCAAAGACCACGACGGATTTCCCAGTTGAAGTGTAGACCATTCGTGCCCTTTCGTCCCGAGCCAACCGCCTTGATCCAAAGCGGAACGGAGCCATCAGGGTGGCACCTTGTGGCTCACAGCCGCTGTCACGCGGATGGTGGCTGCCAGCGGAAAGGAGCACCGGACGGTGTCGACACGTCGCGCCCTCCACGCTCGACCACGCGCCGCGGAGGCCGTCCTGTCGTTTTGTCCGCTGCCCTTTTCAGCTGGTTGGGGCTGGACCGCTGGAGCGTGCTCGCGCGGCATTGGCCCGGCCGCATCCCGTCGTGCGATCCCCCGACGAATTCATCTCGCGTAGAAAAAACAGACCAATTCATCTCGCGTAGCCGGCCGTGTGATCCACCAGCGATTGCAGGATGCTAGCCGCACTGAGTCGGTGGTTTTATATTGATCGAAGTACTAGATCGAACCCACCTCATGCCGGGAAAGGAGAATGCAGTAGCGCCGCGCTGCTCGGGCAGAGCGCCAGCTCTACAGCGACGGTTCAGCTCGCAACCACCGATCGGTCAGCCAAGTGCGCCATGGCCCATGGGTGTGGGATTAGTAGGTGTACTGCTCACGTGCTCATCAGCACCCTTGTCATCCTCTCACCATGGTCGTACTCCCTCCGATCATGTTTACATTGTACTGTATATAATATTTGTCTAAAGTCAAACATCATAAAGTTTGACTATATTTATATTAAAAAATATCAACATCTACAATACTAAATTTAGTACAATATGAAAAAAAATCATGACGCATCTAATGATGCCGATTTCGTACTGTGAATGTTGATATTTTTTCCCTATAAAGTTGGTCAAATAAGAAAAAATCTTATATACAGAGTAAAAAGAACCAGAGAGAATATTATATACCGACCGACACTTGTCTAGCTTACGAATAGTTTTTTTTTCTCGCGAAACAGCTTGTGAATAGATTATTGTAACAAAGACATCCAAAAAATTAGTGAGACTAATGTAATTGCTAGAGGCAGAGAAGAAGACACTTTAGAGGAATATTATATACCAGACGACACTTTAGAGGAATTCAGAAGTCTGACTCCAGAAGAAGAGAATGGGAGGAAATTATTGAAGGCACATTTGGCATCAACCCTTGAACATCAGAAGATATATTGGAAAGAGAGAGTTACTACTAGACAAATCAAGATGGGTGAAGAAAATACCAATATTTTCAGGCCAAAGTTACCATCAAATCCAGACATAACAGTATAGCCATGCTTAAAGATGAGGCAGGGAATGAGCATTATGATCACAATGCTAAATCTGCTATTATTTACAGAGCTTCTAAAGCTAGAATGGGCACCACCTCTGAAGCTTCAAACCCACTGCATCTTCACCACTTACTGCTGTCACAGATGGATCTTGAGGCACTTGACACACCATTCACTAAAGAAGAAATTGACAAGGTCATTACAGAGATGCCAGCTGATAAATCACTTGGACCTGATGGTTTCAATGCTGCATTCTTGAAAAACCACTGGGACATAATTGCTGATGTTTTTTATAGGATCATTGAGGACTTTTATGAAGGGACAGTAAATAGCCTCATCCTTAGAATTCAGGCCCATCTCATTACTCAATTGTACTTTCAAGATCATCACCAAATTGCTTGCAAATAGACTGCAAAAGGTTATCCTCAAGTTGGTCCACAAAAATCAATATGGTTTCTTAAACAACAGAAGTATTCAAGACTGTTTAGCATGGGCTTATGAATACATCCATCAATGTCAACAATCTAAGAAAGAAACTGTCCTCTTGAAATTGGATTTTGAGAAGGCTTTTGATGTGCTCACTCATGATACAATTGTTGAAATTTTGACAGCAAAGGGTTTTATAAGCAGATGGATTCATTGGATCAAAATGATATACGACTCTCGATGCACTTATGTCCTTCTCAATGGCATACCTGGGAAACCGTTTCTCTGCAAGAAAGGAGTTAGGCAAGGAGACCCCCTCTCCCCTTTGATTTTTGTTTTGGCTGCAGATTTGCTTCAATCCATGATGAATGAGGCCATGACAAATTCTCTAGTGCAATCACCTCTTTTGCACAACTCCAGCACTGACTATCCCATTATCCAGTATGCAGATGACACCATACTTGTGGCCAATGCTGATGCCCAAGAGCTTACACAGATCAAGAACCTCCTGCTTCATTATGCTGCATACACTGGTTTGAAAGTGAACTATTCGAAGTCCACCTTAATTTCTATCAATACCCCAACAACAAAAATGATGGAACTGTCTACTCTGATGGGCTGCAAGATATGTTAGCTTCCTCCCACCTATTTAGGTCTCCCACTAAGCACATCTAAACCCAGGGTTGAGGATTATACTCCTCTAGTGAAGAGAACTGAAACTAGATTATTGCTTAGCTGCTCCAGCATGCTCTCCACAGGAGATAAACTCACATTGATTAAATATGTCTTCACCAGCATGCCTACTTTCTTCATGTGCACACTTTCCATCCCCAAAACAGTAGTCATACAGATAAACATCTACCCGACGCAATGTTTCTAGAGAAAATATTGTACTATGGACACTGGGACTGCTTTAATATCATGGGAGAAAGTCCGCAAACTCAAAGAGCGTGGAGGACTTGGGGTTCTGGATATTGCTACACATAATCAAGCTATTCTGATGAAATTCTTGCACAAATTCTTAAACAAACAAGACATCCCTTGGGTTAACATCATCTGGGAAACCTATTATCAAAATGCTCCTCCAGATGACAGGCTGAGGGGTTCTTTTTGGTGGAAATCAGTCCTCAAACTTTTGCCTAGCTATGAAACACAGGCCATTTGTAAGGCAGGAAGAGGAGACACCACCTTCTTTTGGACTGACAATTGGAATGGACTGCCCCTCTATCAATCTTATCCTGAATTACACTCTTCTGCAATAGATAAGGGCATTGCACTTAACAAGGTGATGGAATCTACAGAGTCCAGCAATCTTTTTCATCGCCCTCTGTCACTACATGCCTACCAACAATTCAACTCCATGATTGAGCTGATAACAACCAGGGATCTCACTTCTGCACCAGACAGTTGGCATTATAAATGGAGCAATTTCAAGTACTCTTCCATTAAGATGTACAAAACTCTTGTGTTATCAGACAACCCAAATGGTCTATTCAAGCACCTGTGGAAAATTTCATGCAGACTCAGGCACAAGATTTTCTTTTGGATGCTCATATATGACAGGGTGAACTATAGGAACCTACTACATCGCAAGAATATGCACCTAGAGGATTACAACTGCGCACTCTATGTACACAAAACTGAGGAAACCAGTTTACATCTCTTCTGGGACTGGCCTTTTGCTCATGCTTGCTGGGATTCTATCCTTTAGGGTAGGCAGAGAGGAACATGCATTTTTGATGAGGTCACTCTTGCCTTACCACATCTACCAGGAACCATTGAGGGAGTCCTGGATTCGGGGGTCCTCAGGTGTCCGGCCTAGGAATATGGGACGGGTTGGATGTGTCGTACCAGATCAAGCTGAAGATTATCCTTCGTGTCCGGATGGGACTTCTCCATACGTGAACGACAATATTAGAGTCTGGGTGTTTCCTTCCCTGATGAACCGACCTTGTACAAACCCTAGGCCACACCGGTGTGTATATAAACTGGAGGGGTTAGTCCGTAGAGGCTATCTAGATTACCGTCATTGGAATACTCATAGGCTAGACATCTAGGGTTTAGCCATTACGATCTCGAGGTAGATAAACTCTTGTAATCTTCATACTCGTCGAATATAATCAAGCAGGAGTAGGGTTTTACCTACTTTAAGAGGGCCCGAACCTGGGTAAATAGTGTGTCCCCTAGTTCCCTGTTACCATTGATCGTTAGACGCGCAGCTTGGGCCCCCCTAATCGAGATCTGCCGGTTTTGACACCGACAATGGTGATTTCATTGAGAGCTCTGTCGTGCTGTCTACAAAAGCAATCTATGGCTCGCCTAGTCATCAACAACAATATCACTTCTGGAGGGTGCCTGGCTTCCGGGCAGACCCTCCAGTTTGGCGGTTTCACTGTAGGAGCTTGCACGCTGTCGAGCCCGCAATACGCCTTATGGCTACCGGACACCGTCTTTGCATCGGCCCCGAGTACTCCGAAAATTTGGATCCGACGGATGTCTCATCTTTAAACGAACTGATGGACCATGTCGCCGCCCTGGGGGTTTCAACGGACTATGATCGGGTCAAGCTCAAGCCCGACCAGAGGGAAATTAATCACCCGCCGATCACCCACCTTGTAGCGGTCGTTGAGGAACCGGCCAAAGACACTTCCCTCCCTATATTCAAGACCAAGTATGTTCGGAGCTCTGAGTCCCCTGGGCCGGATACTCTCTATTTGGACGAGATCTCACGCCCTCCGGACTCTGGCTCAAGCGTAGGATTGCAGGAGCCCTTGGGCCTCCCCGGACCCAAACCAGTCACCTCGGAGACCTTTCAAGCTCTGAAAATGGATGTGGGACTGGATCTAAAATTTAAGCCACCCACCCACCACAATATATATTCTCCAAGTAACTCAAGTCCTCCAGATATATACAACCTGATGTATGTGCGATAGCAACCTCAGGAAACGGTCCACTACTTTTGGGCAGATTCCTGCTTGTCAAAAATAGGATGAAAGACTACTCGGATGACGACATAGTTTCGGTCTTTCATCATAACTGCAATGGCGAGGGAATATTGAATGTCCTCGACCATCGCCGCATACAGAGCTTTACAGAACTATCACAACTAGTGCAAAAGTACGGTGCGATGAAAAGCACATGGAGGGCCCAGAAAACTCAGCTGGAGCCTGCTGCCTTTAAGCAGTGTGCGGCCCAGACTAAACGAATACATCCTGGCGGGTCACCTGACCACCAGTCTAT
Organism: Triticum aestivum; assembly: GCF_018294505.1. NCBI lineage: Eukaryota > Viridiplantae > Streptophyta > Magnoliopsida > Poales > Poaceae > Triticum > Triticum aestivum. The sequence continues at coordinate 519,135,989 of NC_057801.1, forward strand.
GGGCAGGAAAAATAAACCCTTCAAGGGACACAGGTCCGTTCTTAACAAACTCCTAGACAAGCCCTGCCCGATAGACACCACTCCGCACACAGTCCCAACCCATAGCCTTTGAGCATGTTGGGTACTATGACAAGTAGCAAAAAGTGGAGAGGCCATCCTCACCACCACTCCAGAGAAATACTCTCCGGAGAGGGACAACTTTAGCGTCCTCACTGTCTTTGAGACCTTTTCTTTGAACAACCAGCGCAAACGGGCACTCCGCGACCTCGCCGAAGTCCACCAAGTTACCGCACTGAGCCCATGGAGTGACACGGCAATAACCTTTACGGCCGAAGATGAACCAAAGGCTCGGTCAGTCCAAGCACCTGCTACCCTAGTACTAAACCCCATTGTGGATGGTTTTCGGCTTACTAAAGTGCTTATGGACGGCGGCAGTGGGCTTAAGCTCATCTATGAGGACACGCTCGATAAAATGCAGACGGACAGATCATGCATCGAGCAAAGCAATACCACCTTTTGAGGCATTATCCCTAGTAGAGAAGCACGATGCTATGGGAAAATTAAACTGGATGTAGTATTTGGCACGCTCGAAAACTATAGATCCGAAGAGTTGCTCTTTCATGTGGTCCCCTTCAATAGTGGGTATCACGCCATCCTCGGCCGGGATGCTTTCTCATGCTTCCAAGCTATACCCCATTACGGGTATATGAAGCTCAAAATGCTCAGACCTAATGGAATCATCACAATATCGAGCGACCCGGACAAAGCCCTTCGTGCCGAAAACAAAACTACATCCTTGGCCCTCGAGGCGCTATCCGAAGCCCTAGCGGCAGCGGTATTAACCACCCTATAGTCCATGGTGGATAGGGACGATGTGATTATCGATAAGATCCAAACCCTCCTCTTTCAAACCAGCCGAGGAAATAGTCAAATTTCAAGTGCACCCGACGGACCCTAACAAAACAGCATCTATCGGAGCAAATTTGGATCCGGCAGTGGACGCCGCCCTACGCACATTCCTGCGAGAGAACTGGGATATCTTTGCCTAGCACCCTTTAGACATGCCCGGCATCCCGCGAAGACTGGCCGAACACAGTCTCAATATAATCAAGGGATTCAAACCCGTGAAGCAGACACTACAACGATTCTCCGAACCCAAGCATCAAGCCATGGGAGAAGAGCTAGCCAAGTTGCTAGAGTCTGGGTTTATTAGGGAAATTAAACATCCGGATTGGTTAGCCAACTTGGTTATGGTACTGAGGGAGTCCTGGATAAGGGGGTATCCGGACAGCCAGACTATATACTTTGGTCGGACTGTTGGACTATAAAGATACAAGACAGAAGACTTCCTCTCGTGTCTGGATGAGACTCTCCTTGGCGTGGAAGGCAAGCTTGGCGATTCGGATGTAGATCTCCTCCTCTGTAAACCGACTCTATGTAACCCTAGCCCCCTCCGGTGTCTATATAAACTGGAGGGTTTAGTCCGTAGGACACAACAACAATCATACCATAGGCTAGCTTCTAGGGTTTAGCCTCTCTTATCTCGTGGTAGATCAACTCTTGTAATACTCATATCATCAAGATCAATCAAGGAGGGAGTAGGGTTTTACCTCCATCGAGAGGGCCCGAACCTGGGTAAACATCGTGTCCCCTGCCTCCTATTACCATTAGTCTTAGACGCACAGTTCGGGACCCCGTACCCGAGATCCGCCGGTTTTGACACCGACATTGGTGCTTTCATTGAGAGTTCCTCTGTGTCGTCGCTGCAAGGCTAGATGGCTTCTCCAACCTTCAACCACGCTGCCCTGGGTGAGACTTTTCTCCCCGGACAGATCTTCGTGTTCGGCGGCTTTGCACTGCGGGCCAACTCGCTTGGCCATTTGGAGCAGATCGATAGCTACGCCCCTGGCCATTAGGTCGGGTTTGGAAACCTAAACTACACCGCCGACATCCGCGGAGACTTGATCTTCGACGGATTTGGGCCCGTGTCAGGCACACCGAACAATCACGACGATCATTACCTAGATCTGCAGTCGGACAGTATTCGGAACATCGCACCTGCTTCAGCTCCGGACTTTGTTCCAGAGCAGGCTGCGCCTCCCGAGGACGGGTGGATGGACCCCGCCCCGGAGGCCGCATTCTCGTCGGCATTGGAGCCGAACACAGACTCCTCTCCTCAGAAAATATGTACCCCCGGACCCCCGGACTCATCTCTGGTAGTGTGTTTCGGACCACGCGCATCCGTGCCCATTGAATCTAATTGGGCTCCAGTCATGGAGTTCACCGCCGCGGATATCTTTCAGCACTCACCCTTTGGAGACGTGCTGAATTCATTAAGGTCCCTCTCTTTGTCAGGAGGCTCCTGGCCGAAAAGCTGGCGACGAAGAAATTCGTTACCCACCCACCACCCACTTAATAGCCACGGTCGACGATTTGACTGACGTGCTTAACTTTGACTCCGAAGACATCGACGGTATAGACGACGATGCGGGAGAAGAAAAGGAACCACCGCCCACAGGGCGCTGGACTGCCACCTCTTCATATGATATATATATGGTGGATACTCCCAAAGAAAACAATGGCGATGAGGCAACAAGAGATAACCCCTCGGGGAAGAAAGCGAAACATGGTCGTCATTGGCGCCGCTCCAAACCTCGCCACAACAATACCGGCACTGGAGAAGAAAATCCAGATGGCGCCGAAGAGGAATATGATCCTGATCAACCCACCTTCGAGCAAGCCTAATAGGAACACGGGAAGGCTAGCCCAGACGAACAGGCGACAGACACATACTCGGAGGACGATAACTATATGCCTCCCTCCGAATACAAGGTGAGCCTTGGTGACGACGAATTTGACATGCCAGAGGATCCCATAGAGCAGGAGCGCTTCAAGTGCAGGCTTATAGCCACTGCTCGAAGCCTGAAAAAGAAGCAGCAACAACTTCAAGCTGACCAAGATCTGCTCAACGACAGACGGACTAAGGCCCGGGTAGCCAAAGAATACAGACTCAAGCGCCGAACAAAATACTACCCAAAACGCAAGCTGTTACCTCAATTCGAGGAGGCGACACTAAAAAGTAAACGCAGGCCTACACCCCGCCGACAGCACACCGCGACAAGGGGCTGCGCACAAGACCGACATTTTATAACAAACAACAACACCGGAAGCACCCCGGATGCATCGGCAGACAGAAACAGAGTCTACAAACCTTGGTGCAACAAATATAAATGTCCCAAGGCAATCAAAGGCGTCCAGGGAACGGCGATCAACACGGGAGCCCGTAATCCTCAACCCGTTGAGCGAGAGAAGAGACTTCCACATCTTAATTCGGGCCCCTCCAGCTTGAACCGCGTACTTGACCGCTCATGTCAAACTCATAGAACCCCAGGAGCGGCTACCAATCATACCAATAGAGAATGCTGGGTCTTTAAACAAATCGGCAGGCCGGCACCGAAAGAAGCATGAAAAAGCCCAAATTATCAAGTCTAGGGACCGCTGACTCGAGGATCAGACTCACCAAATAACTCATTCTAGAGTATCATAAAGAGGCATGACGGCCATCTAGGCCCTGCCACCCCGGAGCTGGTCTTCGGATAGCCGAAAATGTCATACCAACTTTCGGTCTAAACGCCTTTAAGCAGTAGCCACTCAGCACCGTTAGGATACACTGCGACTCGACGCATAACCACCCAAGACCCGCGTGATGAAATCACAAATGCGGTCAAGACCGAGCTTCGCCTCGGCGCCGAAGAATATTCGGCTACCTTATTCACTGAAGCAGCAAGTCATAGTTTTTTCAATTGAACTTAGATTCGACAGCCGAACTCCCGGGCACCGACAAAGGAGTCCGAACTACTTCATGATACCCCAACCTAACCATAGCTCATATAGATCCTTCAGTGTAAGCCAGACAGATTACATCCACGGCTCAGCCACTACTCACACACACCTTTTAAGCATTATTCTCAGGTTCGCTCCCGCGCATAACTGGACCGACGATGCGGAAGCAGCTCGGACGCACACAGGGGGGATATCTACCCCACCTGAATACAATCTGGATATTCCTCCGGACTCGCGCACAACCAACTACCTCCCGACCCTAACAGGTTCTGCCTCCATACCTCTCTTTTATAACATGCACCGTACTCATACGCATAGGCGTGTTACTTAAATACATAATGTAAAGTCATTTGATGCTTATCTGCTATTTCTCAACGACATTTTGTCATAACGACATCCAAACATCGAGTTATGCCTTTGAATGTCAGGGGCTTCCTTGCACCCGTACTACGACGACTAAAGTCCGAACACCTTTTCGGTCGTTCAGCACCCCGAACTTGTAGCATTATATGCACCATCTCCGAATCCTGTCTTGGGTTATTGGTTGGGTTTGCCCGGCTCCCATGTTTTGGTACCTTACGTTTCGCAATATCGGCTAAGGTAGCGCTGGGAGAACTACTGCGATTGTGTCCCGATTCTGCCGGATAAACACCTCAGTAGAGAAAGCCGAAAACCGACTGTCATGATAAGGCGAGAGCTGGTCAGCTGTTCGAGAGGTTGCCAAATCTTTAAGGATTCATTCCGCATAAATGCCATAATAAAATGCAGCGTGCGAAGGATCGGTCCACCGTTCAGGTGCTATTAGAGCCCCCGTGCGGTCTTCCGAACACCAGGGGCTGCGCCTCCCATACTCGAATTCCTATGGCTAAGTGAGAGTAATAAAGACCTATAGTCCGATTGCCTGGTTTGCTGTCCCAAACACCTCCTTCATGGACCCAAGAATGGGATAAAGAGTATTCAGGTTTATCCCGAACACCCCCGTAGTTCCTACGTGGGGGCGGAAGCCGACGACTAGCCAACTCTCAAGACTAACATATCAAAACGACCGCACAGGAATAGAATTTACACATAGCAGACACCTACATATAAGTGACTCTGTTTTGCCTTACAAAGGAGAGCACACCTTCTTTCAGGAAAAAATAATGTCTTTGGTACATTCCTCGGCCATGAGGCGGGCGCCTTTTAGGACACCATCATAGTATAGTTCGGGCTTGCGGTGCTCCTTCCCTTCCGGCGGACCCTCAGTCATCAGCTTCTCTGCATCAAGCCTCTCCCAGTGCACTTTCGCACGGGCAAAAGCCATTCGTGCCCCTTCTATGCAAACTGACCGCTTGATGACGTCCAGCCGAGGGCAAGCCCTCACAATCCGCTTCACGAGCCCAAAGAAACTGCTCGGTATGGGCTCAGTGGGCCATAGCCGGATAATCAAATCCTTCATGGCTAGATCGTCCGCCTGATGCAGTTCGATCAGCTGTTTGAGCTGGTCGACAAATGGCACCAGCTAATTCGGCGTCAAATACTGTGACCAGAAGAGCCTTTCCGCAGTTTCCTTCTTCTCAGCTCGGAAGAATAGGGCGGCATCCGATATGCTGCGTGGTAAATCCGCAAATGCCCCTAAAAAAATTAGGATTCAATGGGTCACCATGAATCTTCCCTGCAAAAGCATAAGGCGCTTTTAACAAACATACAAAACCCCTACCGACCGCAATCTTCCGCGCCTCCTGACTGTCCTTCAGCGCCGGCTGGGCTTCTTCCCGAACCTCATTCGTGGTCCGGACAGCTTGGGCGAGTTCGGATTCTTTCAATGATAGACTTTGCTCCAAGCTTTCGCTTCTCCTTACGGCCTCCTGAAGCTCCCGTTCAACTTCCACGACCCTCGCCTTGTGTTTCTCACGGAGAGCCTGCTCAGCGGCCGCTTTCTTTTTGGCCAAGGCTATAGCCTTCTTGAGCTCCTCAATTTCGGCATTTGCCCCTGGAGTGCGCGATATATTTACTATAAGATAGTCACAACTACTTACTTGTGCTAAAACTTACTAATAGTTTCAGAATGTACCTTGTTGGTCCTCCAGCTGCTTCTTCACTCGGCAGAGTTCCTCTTCGGCCCGCACCAGACTCTGCTTGAGTCCGAACACTTCCACAGCATGAGAGGAGGTAGTCGCCACAGACATCTGATTCATAAAATATATACGTCATTAGCTAGGTCTCCTGCGGTGTCCGGTTCATGTCCTCTCCGGACAGTGTATCAGGGGCTACTATCTATACTATGACAGTCTTCTATACATACCTCCAAGCCTTTCATAAGGCTGACGCGGGATTCATTCAGTCTGCTCTTGGTGGCCTAAATCTTTTCTATCACCATGCCCATAAGGGCGCGGTGTTCATCAATAATGGACGCACTTTCTAGTGCTGTCAATAGGCCGCCTGATACCTTCGGTTGGACGAAGGCCGCAGGCGGAGAAGGATCACACCCTCCAGTTAAGAGGGGCTGCCTGCCTGATCTCGGAGCCTTAAGGGCCTCCGGGACTGTGTCCGGCTACGGGCCGGATTCATGACGACCCCCATTGTTGACATTCTTGGGAACCGCCGCTCCCGCAGGTCCAGCCTCCGAGGTACGCCCTCCCTGGCTCAGGCCCCTTTTGGACGACACCTCAGTGTCACAGCCAGGCTCTTGGGAAGGGGCCCTGGGAGGTGTTTCACTCTCCAGGGCATCGGAACCCAACGAGTCCTCTGATGAGGCCTGTTGGGCCGAAGACCTCGCCGGACTGTAAAAAGCACGATGCGAATCAAGATACTACATTCTAGTATATTATGGATGCATGAATATGTTCGGATTTCGTGCACTCACGATTGTACCAGGGGCTGGGCCTTGGGATCCTCCTCCGGGCTGCTATCAGTAGCCGCAACGGACGCCTCGCGGACGGATGTTCTCCCCCTCTTAGGCGAATCTGCCTCTAAGGATGAGGAGGCTGCCCTTTTCTTCCTTCCCCCATAGGGGACTCGGGCTCTTCTTCTTCCTCATTGAGGGAGTCCTGGACTAGGGGGTGTCCAGATAGCCGAACTATCATCATTGGCCGGACTCCAAGACTATGAAGATACAAGATTGAAGACTTCGTCCCGTGTCCGGATGGGACTTTCCTTGGCGTGGAAGGCAAGCTTGGCGATACGGATATGTAGATCTCCTACCATTGTAACCGACTCTGTGTAACCCTAGCCCTCTCCGGTGTCTATATAAACCGGAGGGTTTTAGTCCATAGGACGAACAACAATCATACCATAGGCTAGCTTCTAGGGTTTAGCCTCCTTGATCTCGTGGTAGATCTACTCTTGTATTACCCATATCATCAATATTAATCAAGCAGGACGTAGGGTTTTACCTCCATCGAGAGGGCCCGAACCTGGGTAAAACATCGTGTCCCTTGTCTCCTGTTACCATCCGCCTAGACGCACAGTTCGGGACCCCCTACCCGAGATCCGCCGGTTTTGACACCGACATTGGTGCTTTCATTGAGAGTTCCTCTGTGTCGGCGCTCGTAGGCCCGATGGCTCCTTCGATCATCAAGAACGACGCAGTCCAGGGTGAGATTTTTCTCCCCGGACAAATCTTTGTATTCGGCGGCTTCGCACTGTAGGCCAATTCGCTTGGCCATCTGAAGCAGATCGAAAGCTATGCCCCTGGCCATCAGGTCAGATTTGGAAGTTTGAACTTCACAGCCGACATCTGCGGAGACTTGATCTTCGACAGATTCGAGCCACAGCTGAGCGCGCCGCACTGTCACGATGGGCACGACCTAGCTCTGCCGCCGGACAGTGCCCTAGAGGCCACACAAGAGTCCGCTCCGACCCTCAACTCGGAGCCGACCGCGCCGATCGAGTATGGGTGTCTAGACACCGCCTTGGGGGCTGCTACCTCTACGGTGATAGAGCTAAATACCGACCCTGTCCCTTGTGAAGCTCGTGACTCCGAGGTGCCGGACTCCTCACCGGACTCCGAACCTCCCGCGCCTCTACCAATCGAATCCGATTGGGCGCCGATCATGGAGTTCACAGCTATAGACATCTTTCAGCACTCGCCTTTTGGTGACATCCTTAACTCACTAAAGTATCTCTCATTATCAGGAGAGCCCTGGCCGGACAGCGGTCAGGATGGTTGGGACGCGGACGACGAAGAAATTCAAATCCCACGCACCACCCACTTTGTAGCCACTATCGACGACCTAACCGACATGCTAGACTTCGACTCCGAAGACATCGACGGTATGGACGATGATGCCGGAGACGACCAAGAACCAGCACCTATGGGGCACTGGAAAGCCACCTCGTCATACGACATATACATGGTGGACATCCCAAAGGACGGGAACGGCAACGGAACAACGGAGGAAGACCCCTCCAAGAAACAGCCTAAGCGCTGGCGCCAGCGGCGCCGCTCTAAATCCTTCCACAGTAAGAATGGAGATACCGGCACCGGAGACAACAACACCCCGGATAGTGCCGAAGACAACCCCCTCCAGCAAGATTCAGCACAGGAGGAGGGAGAAGCCAGCCCCCACGAGAGAGCGGCAGACAAGGAGGTAGAAGACAATAATTACATGCCTTCCTCCGAAGATGAGGCAAGCCTCGATGACGACGAATTCGTCATGCCCGAGGATCCCGTCGAACAAGAGAGTTTTAAACGCAGGCTTATGGCCATGGCAAGTAGCCTCAAGAAAAAGCAGCAACAGCTTAGAGCTGACCAAGATCTGCTAGCCGACAGATGGACCGAAGTCCTTGCGGCCGAAGAGTACGAACTCGAACGCCCCTCCAAAAGCTACCCCAAACGCAAGCTGCTGCCCCAATTAGAGGAGGAAGCATACAAACCCACATCACCAGCGCACAATACGGCCGACCGGCCACCTCGTGGCCGCGACAGAGAGGCCTCCAGGCCCTCCACTAAAGCCGTACCCCGGCATCGCTCGAAAAGTACAAAGCCACGAGGGAATGCGCCGGACTTGCAAGACATATTGGAGGATAAGGCAAGACAATCAAGATCGATCTACGGATCGCGTGGGCGCCCCACAATACGCGACGACGACCGTCGCGCCGGATACAGTAATTCCGGCCAGGACGAACATAGTAGACAAAGCACCCTTGAGCTGCGTCGTGATATAGCCCAAGAAGTAATGGATCATCAAATCCCCGAAGGGTTCAAACCCGTGAACATTGAATCCTACGATGGCACAACAGACCCCGCGGTTTGGATCAAAGACTATCTCCTTCATATCCACATGGCCCGCGGTGATGATCTTCACGCCATCAAATACCTCCCGCTCAAGCTTAAAGGACCAGCTCGGCATTGGCTTAATAGCTTGCCAGCAGAATCAATTGGGTGTTGGGAGGACCTGGAAGCCGCATTCCTTGATAACTTCCAGGGCACATATGTGCGACCACCAGACGCTGATGACCTAAGCCACATAATTCAGCAGCCAGACGAATCGGCCAGACAATTCTGGACACGGTTCTTAACCAAGAAAAATCAAATCGTCGACTGTCCGGATGCAGAGGCCCTTGCAGCCTTCAAGCATAACATCCGCGACGAGTGGCTTGCCCGGCACCTAGGACAGGAAAAGCCGAAATCCATGGCAGCCCTCACATCACTCATGACCCGCTTCTGCGTGGGAGAAGACAGCTGGCTAGCCCGCAGTAACAACCTCAACAAAAATTCTGGCAGTCCGGATACCAAGGACCGTAATGGCAGGTCGTGTCGCAATAAGCACAAACGCCGCATTAACGGCGATAATATCGAGGATACGGCAGTCAACGCTGGATTCAGAGGCTCCAAACACGGTCAGCAGAAAAAGCCATTCAAAAGAACTACTCCGGGTCCGTCCAACTTGGACAGAATACTCGACCGCTCGTGCCAGATACACGGCACCCCCTAAAAGCCAGCTAATCACACCAACAGGGATTGTTGGGTATTCAAGCAGGCAGGCAAGTTAATCACCGAAAACAATGACAAGGGGCTGCACAGCGATGACAAGGAAGAAACCCGGCCGCCGAACAATAGAGGACAGAAGGGTTTCCCCCCACAAGTGCGGACGGTGAACATGATATACGCAACCCACATACCCAAAAGGGAGCGGAAGCGTGCACTCAGGGACGTATATGCGATGGAGCCAGTCGCCCCAAAGTTCAATCCATGGTCCTCCTGCCCGATCACTTTTGATCGAAGGGACCACCCCACCAGCATCCGCCATGGCGGATTCGCCGCGTTGGTTTTAGACCCAATCGTCAACGGGTTTCACCTCAGTAGAGTCCCGATGGACGACGGCAGCAGCCTGAACCTGCTTTACCAGGATACAGTGCGCAAGATGGGCATAGACCCCTCAAGGATTAAACCCACAAAGACGACCTTCAAAGGCGTCATACCAAGTGTAGAGGCAAATTGTACAGGCTCAGTGAAACTAGAAGTGGTCTTCGGATCCCCGGATAACTTTCGAAGCAAGGAGTTAATCTTCGACATAGTCCCGTTCCGCAGCGGCTATCATGCACTGCTCGGACGAACCGCATTTGCAAAGTTCAATGCGGTGCCACACTACGCATATCTCAAGCTCACGATGCCAGGCCCTCGAGGAGTCATCACGGTCAACAGAAACACGGAATGCTCTCTCCAAACGGATGAGCATACAGCGGCTCTCGTAGCAGAAGTGCAGAACAGCCTCTTAAGGCAATTCTCGAGTCCGGCCGTTAAGCGACCGGACACCGCCAAGCGGGCCCGGAGTAACCTACAACATGACCACCTGGCACGTTCCGAGCACGCGTAGCAATGCGGCCCCAACCCCAGCCCTTGCAAAATTGCAAAACCAGTACTCCGCGTACATCACTACGCTCTGAAGATACCATGGGCATAGGGGGAGGGGCACGACCACGGCAGGCCTAGAGTGCGGCTCAACCACACCAGGGGCTCCCAAATGTGTCACTCTTTTTTTTTCTTTTTCTTTTTCTTATCCTCAGGACTCCGTTTACCAGAGGCCCTGTCCTGCAGTAGACCCACCGAACTCACGATGCAATAGCCAGGGAAGAAAAAAGGCCGCGCCGAGTATCCAGGTGGTCTCCATTACGAGCATTATACCTGTTTTACGCACCATTCCGCAGCCTACCCATGGAAGGGGACATGTTAAATAGTTCCATCCCTTGCTTATCGCACTATTTGTATCATTCCGCATTCATGGCAGTACCTTTTAAATAAACAATGCATCACTTTTTGCCTATCATTGCATTCCTTTTCATATATATGTTCAACTATGACATGTTGCATTCGTAGGCTTTGGTATGGCCAAATACACCAGGGGCTTAAGTTCCCCACATTATGGTGTGATAAGTCCAAACACTTTCACAAGTGCGGCACCCCGAACTTATAGCATTATATGCATCGGCTCCGAATCATGTCTTTAGTCAATAGTTGGGTTTGCCCGGCTCCCATGTTTTGGTACCTTACGTTCCGCAATGTTGGCTAAGGTAGCGCTGGGAGAACTATTGCGATTGTGCTCCAGTTGAGCTGGGTTAACACCTCAGTAGAGAAAGCTAAAACTGACCGTCATGATAGTGCGAGAGACCGGTCGCTGTTCGCGAGGTTTTTTTTGAGTCCTTAAAGACTTATGCCACTTAGAGCGAGGAACCAGACTTATTCGGCCCAGGCGTGGATAGCGCCCCGAACTCGGTCTTCCGAATACTAGGGGCTTCGCCAAAATTTAAAATTATAGAATTCTATGGCCAAGTGAGAGTGATAAAGCACTATAAGTCCGACGGCCTGGTTCGTTGTGCTGAGCGCCTCCTTAGATGGACCCAAGAATGGGAACAAGAGCGCTCAGGTTAATCCCGAACACCCCAACACTCGTGGCATGGGGGTCGAAGCCGACGACTTGCATCTCTCAGATTTGATAAACGGCCGCACAGAAGGTAATATTTTAAATTAACAAGCGTTGCTTAGCGCATATAAACAAAGTTTTCAGCGCACAGGATAACAAAATGCGAGTCTACTCAAATATTACATCGTTGGAGCACTCACCCGCAATAATGCGGGCACTCTTCAGGACACCCTTATAATACATTTCGGGTGTGCGATACTCCTTGCCCGGCGGTGGCGCGTCCGTCACAAGCTTCTCAGCGTCCATCTTGCCCCAGTGCACCTTAGCACGGGCAAGGGCCCGACGGGCACCTTCAATGCAGGCGGAGCGCTTGATGACATCAACCCATGGACAAGCATCCACCAGCCGCCGCACCAGGCCGAAGTAGCTCCCAGGCATGGCCTCTGTGGGCCACAGCCAAACTATGAGGCCGTTCATGGCCTGTTCGGCCACCTTGTGGAGCTCGACCAACTGCTTTAGCTGGTCGCTAAGGGGCACCGGTTGTCCGGCCTCAGCATACTGAGACCAGAACACCTTCTCCATCAAGCTCCCCTCCTCGGCTCTATAGAAAGCGGCAACGTCGGACACGCTACGGGGCAGATCTACGAACGCTCCTGGAGAGCTCTGAATTCAGGTAAGTAACATGTAATTCACTTTTACATGCTTGCTTTGCATGAAGAATTCCTTACCCGCCGCTATTTTCTTCAATGCCTCAATCTCCTGGAGGGCCTTGTGGGGTTCGGCCTTAGCGGCTTTGGCACTCTCAAGAGCCGACGCAAGCTCGGACTCCCGAGTCTTCGAGTCACGCTCCAAACTCTCGTGTTTTTCCACGAGAGCCTGGAGTTCTTGCGGTACCTCCGCCACCCGCGCCTCTTGCTTCTCTCGCTCGGTGCGCTCCAAGGCCACACTACTTTCGGCCTTGGACACCGCCTCCTTCAGGGTCGCCACCTCGTTCGTGGCCCCTGCGATGCCCACGTTATTCCTGTCATTTTTTACAACCAAATCCTTTTCTATAAGGTACTACTTCAATAAGGTATTACTTACCTTCCTTGTCCTCAAGCTACTTCTTGGCAAGGCAGAGCTTGTTCTCGGACAACTCGAGGCTCTCCTTCAATGCATTGACCTCCGCAGTAAGTGTGGCAGGGGTCAGCATGCAGCCTGCATTCCCATATTGACATATTTTTGTAAGACTCCTGCATATATCTTTTTAGATCCTCAGTCCGGCTTTTATTTCCGAACACCGAACTAAGCCTCAGGGGCTACTGTCTATGCGGTACTATTTTACATATCTTAAAACTCTTACCTCAAAGCCTGTTAGAAGGCTGCTGTAGGCTTCGGTCAGCCCGCTCTTGGCGAGCTGAACCTTCTGAATCACCGCACTCATGACAGTGCGGTGTCCCTCTTCAATGGAAGCGCCGTTGAGCGCCTCCAGCAAGGTATCCGGCGCCTCCGGTTGGACGGAGGCTGCCAGCGTCACAGTCTTGCCCTTCTTGTGAAGGGGCCGCTCGCCGGACTCAGGAACCACTGCAGGTTCCGGTGCGGAGTCCGGTCCAAAGTCCGGGAGGTGGCCCTGTGGCACCTCCGGGGCCCCCTCCTCCTGGTGGGTCCCTTTCCGGGATCCCACCTCGGCGTCGTCACGGGGGGAGGAGGCGGTCGGAAGTGAAGTGCTATCCACATCCGACGTACCCAAGGACCCGCTCGATGAAGCGGGAAGATCGTCCTTGGGTGGACTACAGGGTTGTATGCGGCATTAGAAAGACACCATGCGACGAAAAGAAAAGTTATGAGCTATTCGGGAGTCCGGATACTTACGATCTCGCCAGGGGCTTGGCCCTTGAAGGGCAATCCTCGTCGCCGCCGCCGGCATTGGCAGAATAGTCCGGAGGAAGGGTCCTTCCCTTCTTGGACCCTCCGGCCTCCCCAGTTGGGGAGGCCTTCCTTTTCTTCCCTTCCCCTGTTGGGGAATAAGATTCTTTCTTCTCCTCCTCGTGGCGCCGGGAACTCTTTCGAGTTCCCGCGGCCTTCTTCTTGGCCTTCTTATCCGGAAGCACGTGAGGTGCCGGAACCAGCAGCCCCGTTAAGCGGGCGTCCGCTGGGTCTTCTGGCAAAGGAGCCGGACAGTTAGTATGCCCGGCCTTCTTCAGCCAGTCCTGTCAAAGGAGAGGGAGTTTAGATCCCACATAGAGTCAAACTATGAAAAGCAAGTGTCCCATAAAGGATAACATGGCTTACCTCATCAGCTGGACGCTACGAGCTGAATCCGCGATCTTTAGTAGCGGATGCGGGGGCCTCAGTGCCCTTGAACAGCACCTTCCAGGCCTCTTCGTACGTAGTGTCGAAGAGCCTGTTCAAGGTTTGGTGCTGCGCCGGATCGAACTCCCACAAATTGAAAGCCCGTTGTTGGCACGGGAGAATCCGGCGGATGAGCATGACTTGGACAATGTTGACAAGCTTGAGCTTCTTGTTCACTAGCTTTTGGACGCAGGCTTGGAGTCCGGTCAGCTCTTCCGAATCGTCCCATGTCAGGCCCTTCTCTTTCCAGGAGGTGAGCCGTGTGGGGATGCCAGATCTAAATTCGGGGGCCGCTTCCCATTCAGGGTCACGTGGCTCCGTGACATAGAACCACCCCGATTTCCACCCTTTGATGGTTTCCACGAAGGCGCCTTCGAGCCATGTGACATTGGGCATATTGCCCACCATGGCGCCTCCGCACTCTGCTTGGCTGCCCTTCACAACCTTCGGCTTGACATTGAAGGTCTTGAGCCACAAGCTGAAGTGGGGCTGGAGGCAGAGGAAGGCCTCGCACACGACGATAAACGCCGAGATGTTGAGGATGAAATTCGGAGCCAGATCATGGAAATCCAGGCCATAATAGAACATGAGCCCCTGGATGAAGGGGTGGAGTGGGAAGCCCAGTCGCGGAGGAAATGGGGAAGGAATACCACCCTCTCATGGGGCTCGGGGGTGGGGATGGGCTGCCCCTCATCGGGGAGCCGGTGCGCGATATCACTGGACAAATATCCGGCGCTGCGCAGCTTCTTGATGTGCCCCTCCGTAACGGAGGAGGCCATCCACTTGCCTCCTGCTCCGGACATGGTTGGAGAAGGTTGAGGTGAGATGTGCGGACTTGGGCGCTGGAGCTCGAGTGCGCAGAAGATGGATAAGCAAAAGAGGAAGAAGGCGTAGGTAAAAAGGTGGATCCTTATCCCCTTATATGAGCGGCCGAAACTACGAGCCCCCATCGGCCTGGTAAAACTCGCTTATCTCCCAAGCGCCGCAATCAATGGCGCGGTTGGGTTACCCACGTCCGTATTGATGGGAATCCCGGAATAAGGGGAACACGATCTCTGCTTCGACAAGACGTGCCAAGGAAACCGCTTCGCTAAACACGCTGAGGTGGAACAATAAAAACAATTCGAGCAAAGGCTTGGCCGTGGCATGATGTCATGCTACGAAATACGTTAGCAGATTGAAGTTGTGTAAATATTATTCTCTCTACGGTGGTATGTGGAATTTATTTTGTAGAGCCGGACACTATCCTGGTGTTCACAATCTTCTATGGAGAATTCGGAGAAGGAACCCGCCTTGCAATGCCGAAGACAATATGCACGCCGGACTCGTCATCATTGAAGCCTGGTTCAGGGGCTACTGAGGGAGTCCTGGACTAGGGGGTGTCCGGATAGCCGAACTATCATCATTGGCCAGACTCCAAGACTATGAAGATACACGATTGAAGACTTCGTCCCGTGTCCGGATGGGACTTTCCTTGGCGTGGAAGGCAAGCTTGGCAATACGGATATGTAGATCTCCTACCATTGTAACCGACTCTGTGTAACCGTAGCCCTCTTCGGTGTCTATATAAACCGGAGGGTTTTAGTCCGTAGGACGAACAACAATCATACCATAGGCTAGCTTCTAGGGTTTAGCCTCCTTGATCTCGTGGTAGATCTACTCTTGTACTACCCATATCATCAATATTAATCAAGCAGGACGTAGGGTTTTACCTCCATCGAGAGGGCCCGAACCTGGGTAAAACATCGTATCCCTTGTCTCCTGTTACCATCCGCCTAGACGCACAGTTCGGGACCCCCTACCCGAGATCCGCCGGTTTTGACACCGACACTCATCCTCTTCCTATTCGTCCTCTTCCTCCTCATTCTCTCCAGAGGAGGGAGGGGCACTAGAGTCTTCGGACTTCGTGTCCGAAGTGCCATGACGACGGAGACCGCTCCTGGTCTCCTTGGCCTTTTTTGTGGCCTCCTTCTTCGGTGCCTGGTAAGGCGCTGGGACCAGCATCTTCATTAGAAGAGGTCCCGCCGATTCTTCCAGTAGCGGGGCCGGACAATGAATCCGCTCCGCCACCTTCGTCCATTCTTGAAGGCAACCGTGGAAAGACACGTTAAGAAAAACATCTCCTCTGGGACATACCAATGAAACATGCGAATAGCCAAGATATGATGCCAACTTACCAGGTTGGCGGGGTGGGACAATTGGTGCCCGTGGTTTGCGGCCGAGTCCGACCATGGTTTGCCGGACTTAAAGAGCACCGTACAGATGTCATTGTGTGAGGAGCCGAAAAGCTCCTGCAGGGTCCAGTGCTCGGCCGGATCGTAGTCCCACAAATCACAGCCTCTGTGCTGACAAGGAAGGATCAGGCGGACCAGCATCACCTGGACCATGTCAACAAGCCTGACGGCCTTGTCCTCCATCCCTTTGACGCGCGCCTGGATCACAGACAGTTCGTCGGACGATGACCAGTTCACGCCCTTCTTGGGCCAGGATGTGTGTCGCAAAGGGGCTCCAGATCGAAACTCAGGAGCAGCGGCCCACTTTTTGCCACGCGGCTCGGTGATATAGAACCACTGTTGCTGCCACTCCTTGACAGAGTCATTGAAAGTACCCGTCGGCCATACAACCTTGGGCATCCTTCTCACCATGGCACCTCCACACTCGGCATGTTTGCCATTCACCACTTTGGGCTTCACGTTGAAGATCTTGAGCCATAGCCCGAAGTGCGGTGAGACGCGGAGAAAGGCTCACACACGATGATAAACATTGAGATGATGAGGAAGGAATTGGGGGATAGATCGTGAAAATCAAACCCATAGTAATACATGATGCCGCGAACAAAAGGGTGGAGGGGGAAACCGAGCCCACGGATGAAATGGGGGAGTAAAATGACTCTCTCATGGGGCTTCGGAGTAGGGATGATATATCCCGCCATTGGAAGATGGTGGCTGATTTTCTTGGCCAAATATCCGGCCGCCCGCAGCTTTTTAATATCCTTTTCCTAGACGGAGGAGGCCATCCACTTGCCTCCTGCTCCGGATCCGGGCATTTTCGGAGGACCTTTTTTTGGGTGGGAAGGATGAATGCTTGGGCACTAGTGCTTGGGCGGAAGGAAAGGGCAAGCGGAAGTAGAAGGAGGCGCTGGTAGAAGGGAGGAGGCTTTTTCCCCTTTTATCAAGGCGATGAAACTTTATGCCTCCCTGCTTGCCTAATGGAGCCTACTTGTTCCCCACTTACCATAATCGGTGGTACGGTTGGGTTACCCACGCCCGTATTGAAGAGGATCCCGCATTAAGGGGACATGATCTCTGCTTTGACAAGACGTGCTAAAGAAACCGCCTCGCGATACGTATGGCAGGTTATAAAAAATGGTTCGAATAAAAACCGGACCATGGCGTGATGTCACTTTTTGAAGAATCGTCAGCAGATTGGATTCATGGAGTATTATTCTCTCTACGGTGGTATATGGAATTTATCTTACAGAGTCGGACACGGTCCTTGTGTTCGGAATTAATTTCGAAGTATTGGGAAGTGGAACCCGTCTCACAATGCCGAAGACAATCTATGCGCCGGACTCATCGTCATTGAAGCCTGGTTCAGGGGCTACTAAGGGAGTCTTGGATAAGGGGGTATCCGGACAACCAGACTATATACTTTGGCCGGACTGTTGGACTATGAAGATACAAGACAGAAGACTTCGTCCCGTGTCTGGATGAGACTCTCCTTGGCGTGGAAGGCAAGCTTGGCGATTCGGATGTAGATCTCCTCCTCTGTAAACCGACTCTATATAACCCTAGCCCCCTCCGGTGTCTATATAAACCAGAGGGTTTAGTCCATAGGACACAACAACAATCATACCATAGGCTAGCTTCTAGGGTTTAGCCTCTCTGATCTCGTGGTAGATCAACTCTTGTAATACTCATATCATCAAGATCAATCAAGCAGGAAGTAGGGTTTTACCTCCATCGAGAGGGCCCGAACCTGGGTAAACATCGTGTCCGCTGCCTCCTATTACCATTAGTCTTAGACGCACAGTTCGGGACCCCCTACCCGAGATCCGCTGGTTTTGACACCTACAGGTACCAAAGAAGGAAAAATCATGGCGCCTATGCATCGATTTGAAGGACTTCAACAAGGCTTGCCCTAAAGACCCCTTCCCATTACCTAGCATCGACCAAATTATTGACGCAATAGCATGACATGATTCTTTGTGTTTCCTCGACGCTTATTCCGGATACCATCAGATTAAGATGAAGGAATCGGACCAGGCCGCAACCGCGTTCATCACCCCTTACGGTCCCTTCTGCTTCAACACTATGCCCTTCAAGCTAAAAAACGCTAGGGCTACCTACCAGCGTATGATTCAAACTTGCTTGGAAAAACAAATCGGCAAAATGGTCGAGGCATACGTGGATGACGTGGTCATTAAGACAAAATGCGTCGAAACACTGGTGGACGATCTTCGCCTCACCTTCGACAACCTCCGGACATACGACATACAACTCAATCCGGAAAAGTGTGTCTTCGGAGTACCAGCCGGAAAGTTCCTAGGGTTCATTGTTTTCCATAAAGGAATTGAGGCAAACCCAGCCAAGATCTGAGCTTTGTCACAATTGGCCATACCAACAGACCTAAAGCAAGTCCAGAAACTAGCTGGGTGCATCGCGGCCTTAAGCCGTTTTATCTCCAAATTGAGAGAAAAAGCATTACCACTCTACAAACTATTATGATGCACTGACAACTTCAAATGGACGGACACGGTCACAGCCGGATTGGAAGAAATCAAAGCCCTTCTCGCAAGCAACCCAATCCTGGCTGCACCAGGTGTTGGAGATCCCATGTTATTATACATTTCGGCAACTAACCAAGTAGTTAGTGTTGTGCTCGTCATCGAACGAGGGGAAGAGGGATATAAATTCCCCACCCAAAAACCAGTCTATTATGTATCGGAGCTCCTTGCACCTTGCAAATCCCGACACCCCCACTATCAGAAGATAGCCTTTGCAGTCTTCATGGCATCCCAGAAACTGCAACACTACTTTTGAGAGTGTTCGATCAAAGTGGCATCTGAAGTACCACCCAATGACATTATCAATAACAGGGACACCATTGGCCACATAACCAAATGGGCCATCGAGCTTTTACCATTCAAAATAGTATACAAGCCACGCTGGGCTATTAAATCCCAGGTGTTGGTCGACTTTGTCGCTGAATGGACTGAAGCTGAACTCCCTAAAGAGTATAGCTCATACTCCAATTGGATTATGTACTTTGACGGCTCTAAAATGCTGGCCGGGCTGGTGTCATCCTAACATCTCCTACTGGGGATACAGTCTGCTATGTACTACAAATTATGTATACGGACTCCAACAATGCAGCCGAATATGAGGCACTGCTACATGGTCTTCTCATGGCTGTCTCCATGGGTATACAACGCCTGGAGGTGCGTGGTGATTCCATCCTCGCAGTATCCTAGGTCAATGGAGAGTTTGACGCAAAGGACCCAAAAATGGCGGTATATCGAAACTCCATATTAAAAATATCAGCTTGGTTCGAAGGACTTGAGTTTCATCACATCGCTCGAGAGAGTAACCAGGCAGCTGGCATCCTCGCTCGTATGGGCGCTAAGCGCGACCCTGTGCCACCTAACACCTTTGTGGAATGGCTCTTCAAGCCATCCGTAGTGTGGCAGGGTGAGAGCGGAGAAGGAAATACGATCCTGATCACACCCCCAGCTGTCGAACACAATACAGACACCGTCAGGGGTCCGGATATCGAGATAACACCCTCTGCTCATGAGATCATGGCTGTTCACGATCAAAATGAATCTCGATGCATAGTTCGACGCTCTAAAGCCTTTGTGACGCCCCCGATTCAATCGTACACTAATCATGCACGCAAATGTGTACGATCAAGATCAGGGACTCACGGGAAGATATCACAACACAACTCTACAAATAAAATAAGTCATACAAGCATCATAATACAAGCCAGGGGCCTCGAGGGCTCGAATACAAGTGCTCGATCATAGACGAGTCAGCGGAAGCAACAATATCTGAGTACAGACATCAGTTAAACAAGTTTGCCTTAAGAAGGCTAGCACAAACTGGGATACAGATCGAAAGAGGCGCAGGCCTCCTGCCTGGGATCCTCCTAAACTACTCCAGGTCGTCGTCAGCGGGCAGCACGTAGTAGTAGGCACCTCCGGTGTAGTAGGGGTCGTCGTCGACGGTGGCGTCTGGCTCCTGGGCTCCAGCATCTGGTTGCGACAACCAGGAAGAGAGGAAGGGGAAAAAGGGGGGAGAAAGCAACCGTGAGTACTCATCCAAAGTACTCGCAAGCAAGGAACTACACTACATATGCATGGGTATATGTGTAAGGAGGCCATATCAGTGGACTGAACTGCAGAATGCCAGAATAAGAGGGGGATAGCTAGTCTTATCGAAGACTACGCTTCTGGTCACCTTCGTCTTGCAACAGGCAGAAGAGGGTAGGTCGACGTCCTCCAAGTAGCATCTCCAAGTAGCATCGCATAGCATAATCCTACCCGGCGATCCCCTCCTCATATCCCTGAGGTAGAGCGACCACCGGTTGTATCTGGCACTTGGAAGGGTGTGTTTTATTAAGTATCCGGTTCTAGTTGTCATAAGGTCAAGGTACAACTCCAAGTCGTCCTGTTACCGAAGATCACGGCTATTCGAATAGATTAAACTTCCCTGCAGGGGTGCACCACATAGCCCAACACGCTCGATCCCATTTGGCCGGACACACTTTCCTGGGTCATGCCCGGCCTCGGAAGATCAACACGTCGCAGCCCCACCTAGGCACAACAGAGAGGCCAGCACGCCGGTCTAAACCTAAGCGCACAGGGGTCTGGGCCCATCGCCCATAGCACACCTGCACGTTGCGAGGGCGGCCGAAAGCAGACCTAGCCTAGTGGCGTTCCAGTCCAATTCGGCGCGCGCCGCTCCGTCGCTGACGTCTGAAGTGCTTCGGCTGATACCACGACGTCGGGATACCCATAACTACTCCCACGTAGATGGTTAGTGCGTATAGGCTCGTAGCCAGACTCAGATCAAATACCAAGATCTCGTTAAGCGTGTTAAGTGTCCGCGAACGCCGAACAGGGCCAGGCCCACCTCTCTCCTAGGCGGTCTCAACCTGCCCTGTCGCTCCGCCCAAAGATCCACACAGAGGGCCGTCGGGACAAAAGTCCTTTCAGCCCCCAATCCGTGAATCACTCGCGGGTACTCTTCGAGCTGACCCGACTTTAGTCACCATCTGTATAGTATGTATGTATGTATAGTATATACCCGTGATCACCTCCCAGATGATCACGGCCCGATAGTATAGCAAGGCAGACTGACAAGAATGTAGGGCCAATGATGATAAACTAGCATCCTATACTAAGCATTTAGGATTGCAGGTAAGGTATCAACAGGTGTAGCAACAATGTCAGGCTATGCATCAGAATAGGATCAACGGAAAGCAGTAACATGCTACACTACTCTAATGCAAGCAGTATAGAGAAGAATAGGCGATATCTGGTGATCAAGGGGGGGGGGCTTGCCTGGTTGCTCTGGCAAGAGAGAGGGGTCGTCAACTCCGTAGTCGAACTGGGCAGCAGCAGCGTCGGTCTCGTAGTCTACCGGAGAGAAGAGGGGAAGAAACAATGAATACAAGCAAACAGATGCATATCGATGCATGACATGTCAAGAAGCGATGCTAGGCGTGCCCTAACGTGGTAAGAGGGGGTACTGGTTAGGGGGGAAAAACATCCGGGGAAGTTTTCCCGGTTCCGGACGTCTGTCAGGCAGATGAACCGGAGAGGAAAGTTTGCAGGTTCGATAGGTTAGAGGCGTGTGGTGGACGAACGGACTGAGTATCCGGATTCGTCACGTCGTTCTGAGCAACTTTCATGTTGAAAATATTTTAATCCGGTTTACGGATTAAAAGATATGATTTTTAAAAGATTTTTTTAATTTCAGGAATTTAATTAATTATTTAATTAATTTCGAAAATGCTTTTATGACATCAGCATGATGTCATGCTGACATCATCAGTCAACAGGGTTGACCGAGTCAACCCTGACAGGTGGGTCCCGCATGTCATTCTCTAATATCTAGTTAACCTAATCAGAGTTAATTATCATTAGTTAATTAGGTTAATTAGTGATTAGGGTTAATTAATCAGAATTAATTAGACTAATTAATTACTTACTTAATTAATTAATTAATTAATTAGTTAATTAGTTTTAATTCATTTTCATTTTATTTTTATTAATTATATTTATTGTTTTTATTTAATTTATTATTTATTATTTATTTATTATTATTTTTTATTATTATTATTATTATTATTTTATTATTATTATTATTATTTATTTTTATTATTAATTTTTTTTTTAACTCCGTTCTGGGCGTGGGGCCCCCTGTCATAGGCCAAGGCCCCTAACGGGCATACGGGCAGGCTGGTGCGGGCGAAGCCGCACCCCTGCCCGACAGCAAGGCGAGGCCGGTTCGGGGCCGGAGTGGGCGCGAGCAGCGCGGGCCACAGCCGGCGGCGACGGCCGCGGTAGGTGGGGGCAGCAGCGCCGGCGGCCAGGGGCCGCGACGGCGACCGGAGCGGGGCAGGGACGGCGAGCGGCTGTGGCGCGAGGCGAGGCGGGGCGATGGCGCGGTCGGTGGTGCCCGTGCACGTGGCCGAGGCGACCAGGGGGAAAAGGGCGCGGCGGCCGCGGCAGGGGAGCCGCACGGGGGGAGCGGGGAGGGGCCGGGGGTGGGACGGCGGCGTGGCCGCGGGTGGCCGGAGCCGGGGCGGAGCCGGCGACGGGGCTCCGGGCGCGGCGTCGTTCGGGAGGGGGGAGAGGGGAGCGACGGGGGGGGGGGAAGAGCTCACGGGGAGGGGCGCGTAGGGTCTAGGAGGCGGGCGCGGTGAAGCTTGGAGGCGACCGGCGAGGAGGGAGTCGGGGAGGCGGTCGCCGGCGTCGGGGAGGGCGTCCGGTGAGGCGGGGGAGGCCGGGGTTGACCCCGCGGTGGCGGGTGCCCCGCGCGTGGGGGCGACGGAGGGGAGGAGGGGGTCCGGGCGGTGGAGAGGAGGAGGGGGGTGGAGGCGACCGGTTGGGGCGGCGGGGGGCCGCCGGCGATGAGGGGTGCGACGGGGGTCTCGCCCCCGATCTGGATCGGGGCGGGGGTAGGGGAAAGGGGATCGGGGCGGGGGGGGGGCGAGTGGGGGCGAGTGAGGTGGGGCGGCTAGGGTTTCTAGCCGCGGGAGGGCTAAGTGGCCGGCCGGCTGGGCCGGCCCAGGGTAGGGGGCTGGGCCAGGGGTGAGGGGGCCAGGTGGGGGGTTCGGGGGGGCTGGCTGGGCCAGGTGGGGAAGGGCTGGCCCAGATGGGCCAGTGGGGGTTCCTTCCCCCCACCTCTTTTGTTTTATTTTCCTTTTTTTTATATTTTTCCCTTTTCTTACTTTCTGTTTTAGATTAATTAAAATGCCAAAACATTTTACAAAATTTTGTGCACCCCACCATAATTAGGTTTGCTATTTTAGACAACCCCCGAACATTTTAGTTTTAGTTTTTGAAACCTTTTATCTTTGGTTTTGTTTTGAATTTATTTGTAGACCGGGTTCGAATCAACGTGAGGTTAGCCACAGTAACCGAGGTGATCACTGTTGCTTAATCATCCGGGTGTTACAAATCTCCTCCACTACAAGAAATCTCGTCCCGAGATTTAGGAGGTAGAAGGAAAGAGTGCGGGATATTCATCTCGTAGACGATCCTCGCGTTCCCAGGTGGCTTCGTCTTCAGAGTGATTCGACCACTGGACTTTGAGGAACTTGATCGCCTTCTGACGTGTGCGGCGTTCAGCTTGGTCGAGAATGCGGACCGGATGCTCTTTATAGGAGAGGTCCTGTTGCAATTCGAGCACTTCATGGTCCACTGCTCGGATTGGGTCCTTGAAGCAGCGTCGGAGTTGTGACACGTGGAACACATCGTGAACCTGAGAAAGGTTCGGCGGAAGCCCCAGCTGATAAGCCACTTTTCCACGCCTTTCCAGAATAGTGAAAGGGCCAATATAGCGAGGAGCTAGTTTGCCCTTGATCCCGAAGCGGTGAGCACCCTTCATTGGTGTAACGCGAAGATAGGCCTTTTCGCCAGGTTGATAGACCATGTCCTTATGATGACGGTCATACTGACTCTTCTGACGTGACTGAGCAGTCTTGAGATTCTCGCGAATAATGCGGACTTGTTCTTCGGCATGTTGGATAATATCCGGACCGAAGAGTGGACGTTCCCCAGTTTCTGACCAGTTCAGAGGGGTTCGGCACTTTCGTCCATATAACACTTCGAAGGGGGCCATCTTCAGACTAGCCTGATAGCTATTATTATAAGAGAACTCGGCATACGGAAGAGATTCCTCCCATTTCTTGCCGAAGGAAACAACACAAGCTCGAAGCATGTCTTCGAGAACTTGGTTGACACGTTCAACTTGCCCTTGTGACTGAGGATGAAAAGCAGTGCTGAAAGACAGATGAGTGCCCATAGCTTCTTGGAAACTTGCCCAAAATCTTGAAGTGAATAAACTGCCACGGTCTGAACTGATAACCAGTGGAATACCGTGAAGCGAAACAATTCTGGTCATGTAGAGAGTTGCAAGCTGACTAGCAGTGATCGTTTCTTTGACCGCCAGAAAATGTGCAACCTTAGAAAGTCGGTCAATGACGACAAGAATAGCATCATTGCCTTTCTGCGATTTGGGGAATCCAGTAACGAAGTCCATCTCAACATGGTCCCATTTCCATTCAGGAATAGATATAGGTTGTAGAGTTCCAGCAGGCCTTTGATGTTCTGCTTTGATACGACGGCAAACGTCACATTCAGCAACATAACGAGCAATGTCTTGCTTCATATTAGACCACCAGAATCTCTGGCGGATGTCTTGGTACATCTTTGTACTACCAGGATGAATACATAGAGGCGTATCATGAGCTTCTTTCATAACCTCCTGGGTCATATTCAGGTTTTTCTCCTTACACGGCACCACTAGGCGGCCTTTGAAGTACAAGGCGCCATCATCAGCAATAGTGAAGGATGAGGGACTTCCTTCTTTGATGTCTTGCTTAATCTTGTAGACTTCAGAGTCAAATCCCTGCATTGTCTTTATGGTGCCCACGAGATCGGGTTCAACAGCCAGGGTATAGAGGGAACCCTGGGGAACAACACGGAGATTCATCTTGCGGAACTCCGGAGGAGGGGGAGCGAGTGCACCCGGAGGCACAATATGGAGGTTCAGTTTTCTGAATTCTTCAACAAGTGAGGGCTGAACTTTGTGAACCTGGAGGTGGTTGCAGTAAGACTTGCGGCTCAAGGCATCAGCCATTACATTAGCCTTGCCTGGTGTATAGGAAATACCCAAATCAAAGTCTGCAACAGTCTCCATCCATCTCTGCTGACGGAGGTTCAGGTCTGGCTGAGTAAACAGATACTTCAGACTTTGGTGGTCAGTGAAGATCTCGCAACGATTACCGAGTAGGTAATGTCGCCACTGTTTTAGTGCATGAATGACAGCAGCAAGTTCGAGGTCGTGAACTGGGTAGTTCTCCTCGTGAGGGCGCAATTGCCGAGAGGCATAAGCAACCACTTTGCGCTCTTGCATTAGGACACAGCCTAGTCCTTGACGGGAAGCGTCGCAGTAAATGACGAAGTCCTTCTTAGTATCAGGAGGAGCTAGTACTGGGGCAGAAGTCAACTTGTCCTTGAGTGCCTGGAAACTTTCCTGACATTTATCTGTCCATTGGAACTTGACGCCCTTATGCAATAGGTTAGTCAGAGGCCTGGCAATCTTGGAGAAGTTCTCGACGAATCGACGGCAGTAGCTGGCGAGACCGAGAAAACTTCTGACTTGCTTAACGTTCTTCGGAGGAGTCCAATCGAGAATAGCCTGAACTCGTTCAGGGTTGACGGCAATACCATCCTTAGAGATGACATGCCCGAGATAGGTTACTTCGGGAAGCCAGAATTCACATTTGGAGAACTTGGCATAAAGTTGATGCTCTCGTAGCTTTTCCAGCACGAGGCGAAGATGTTCAGCATGTTCCTCTTCGTTCTTGGAAAATACCAGAATATCATCCAGATAAACCACGACGAACTTGTCGAGGTAATCCATGAATATATAGTTCATCAGGCGAGAGAAGGTGGCTGGAGCATTGGTTAAGCCGAAAGACATGACGGTGTACTCGTATGAACCATAACGAGTCACGAATGCGGTCTTGGGGATATCTTCCTCACGAACACGGATCTGGTGGTAACCCAACCTCAAGTCGAGTTTAGAGAACACTGATGAACCAGCCAATTGATCATACAGATCATTGATCCGAGGAAGAGGATACTTATTCTGAATGGTAGCTTGATTTATAGGACGGTAGTCTTGGACCAATCGGTTCGTCCCATCTTTCTTCTTGACAAAGAGAGAAGGTGCTCCCCAAGGAGAGCAACTTGGGCGAATGAAACCACTTCGAAGAGAATTATCGATTTCCTCCTTAAGCTCAAGGAGTTCATGCGGCGGCATCTTGTAGGGTCGCTTGGCTATAGGAGTGGTGCCTGGTTTCAAGTCGATGACGAATTCGACAGCTCTAGCAGGGGGAATCCCTGGGAGTTCTTCAGGAAAGACGTCTAGGAATTCACGCACGACGGGAATGTTTTCAATGCCCTCAAGTGGTGTAGCGTTCAATGCGTTTAAGGCATAAAGTCTGGCCTCGGCATTCCGAACCAGATGAGCATCGTAGCTAATTATTTCATCAGAAGGGTGTAGCAGATGGACGGTCTTGGTGGCACAAACGATAGAAGCGGTATGCGCCTTTAACCAATCCATTCCCAGAATGAGATCAATGCTACAGGACTTCAGTACGATGGGAGAGACAAGGAATTCCAGTCCTTCAATTTCTACAGGGACGTCGTTGCAAATCATGGAGGTTCGACATTGGCCCGCAGGGGTGTGCACTAATAGAGAAGCGTTCATGTCTTCACTTTTAATGCCATGCGTGAATGCAAAATCTTCTGACATGAATGAATGCGATGCTCCTGTATCAAATAAAACAGATGCTGGTACTGAATTTACGAGGAGTGTACCCA
Organism: Triticum aestivum; assembly: GCF_018294505.1. Classification (NCBI taxonomy): domain Eukaryota; kingdom Viridiplantae; phylum Streptophyta; class Magnoliopsida; order Poales; family Poaceae; genus Triticum; species Triticum aestivum. The sequence goes on from NC_057801.1 coordinate 519,163,133, forward strand.
TCACCGTAGCAGGCTGGTCTTGAGCTTCATTCAGATCAATGTGGTTGGCATGAACACGGCCATAAGACTTGGCAATGTTGTTGCGGGCCTGGTTGTTCCCACGGCCAGTTGCTGGAAGGGCCAGTTGATTCTGTTTCTGGTTGCATTCCCTAGCACGGTGCCCTGGTTGTCCGCACCTGAAGCACAACCCATTCTCGGGGGTAGGAACAGGAGCTTGGGGTGGTGGAGCTGGAAGCCTCGGCTGCCTAGTTGGAGCAGCCGGCAGACGAGGTGCGGCATAAGACTGCCTTGGGGCAGGTGCAGTTGGACGGTACATGCTGTTCGGGATCCATATCTTACGCTTCTGCGAGGGCGGGCCCGAAGATGAGCCCGTGTCACGGTTGCGCCTTTGAGAGCTCTGGTGTTCTTGCAGACCAGTCTCTACATTGATGGCCTTGTTCACCAAGGTGGCGAAATCGGCAAAGTCATGCACTAGAAGTGTGAGCTTGATGTCAGCTTGAAGGCCTTCACGGAACTTCTCCTGTCTGCGAGCATCAGTTGCAATGTCTTCTTCAGCATAGCGGGATAAGTCCAGAAACTCCCGCTGATAAGCTTCAACAGTCTTGTTGCCTTGGGTGAGGTTGCGAAACTCACGCTTCTTCCTGTCCATGATTCCCTGAGGAATGAAGCGGGCACGGAAGGCAGCCTGAAAGTCTGGCCAGGAGATGATTGTCCCAACTGGCAGAGTACGCCTGTGGCTGTCCCACCATTGAGCTGCGGGTCCCTTCAGGAAGAAGGAAGCAAAGGTGACATAGCTGGCAGGGGCCACATCAGCAGACTCCATTTCATAGGTGATGTCACGGAGCCAGTCATCAGCATCCAGCGGCTGGGTTGAGCTGCGGTACACACTTGGGTTGAGGCGTATGAAATCCTGCAGAGTTGTTGTGTTTGGATGCTGGTTCATATTGGGGCGAGGAAACTGAGCCATCATGTTTTCCATGAACTGGCGATTCATCTCAAGCTGTTGGATCATACCAGCCATGTACTCAGGCGGTGGTGGGAAGTTGCCACCACGACCACGACCTGCTGGCCTAACCATCCTGCTATTATATAACAGGGGTAGTTCAGCATTTGAGAAATTACATAGACAAGAGTCACTCACGATGAAACATGCATAATGAAAGGAGCACGACAGATACCACATAGATAGTCGGCATAACTTATAAAAGGGGTCGGACATAGAGTTCAGTACACATAGTTCCGTACATAGACTAAGTCATCATAGGCGGCACGCAGGCTCGCGAGTGCATCTAAGACTAATGAACAAGACTACATCAGTCCCAGGAGGTACTGTGAAGGTAGCTGTAACCTGACAGCTGGTAGTGAGGCAACGGATAATCCTCCACGTCAGTGGCCTGGGGGCCGCGGATACTCTGGTGTAGAACCCGACGCTCAGGTGGCAGAAGAGGACCAAGTGTGGGAGAGTAGCCTCCCACCTCTGGCCATCCGACACCGTGGGGCATCACAGTCCTGGCTGGGTAGATCGCAGAACGCGGCAGCTGTCCAGACCGGACAAAGGGGTGCAACCGCGTCAGAGCCCTGTAAAGGTGCTGATGAGTGGTGTACAACTCGTGGCGAAGAGCTCTGTTAGCTCGGTCCAACCCATCAGCATGCAGAACCAGGCGCTGATGGTGGAACGGCTCTCGGGTGACGGTGGAGTAGGCGGCAGTGTAGTATCCCTCCGCACCAACGTCAGATGCGATAGGAATGTGCCTGAAAGGGGAAGTGTCCAATGCCTGATACTCTCCACGAAGACGTGTCAGAGCAGCATGAGCCGCATCGTGGACTGCCATCTCGATGGTCACTCCAACACCATGAGCGGTGTGCAGCACGGTAGTGGACTCATACTCCCGAGAGTAGAGGTGGACGATGGCACGGTACTGCTCCTGGTTAAAGTCCTGGTACTCCTCGTAGACGGTGTACCCAGGGTGCCAGCGATAACCTAGATAGGTCATCATATCAGCTAGCACAGCAGGTGATCCTGAGGCACCAATGGCCGCAGTGTGGCGCACGACCTGCCTCGCGGGTTCCATCTGAAAACAAAGATGTTTCAATGGAGTCAAATGACAACACGGGCACTATTCAAAATGCTATCCTACAGAATAACTATGTCTTATCCAACTTCGGGGTGAACGTGGTAACGGGATCCTAATGTTAGAGTTAGTAAATTCGTTTAACCCGAGTAGAAAAGAGTTCAGAGTCCCAGAGTAAATGTCGAGGAGTAAAAGGTCCTAGTACCACCCGATGGCGACGTGGGCCCGTAAGGCACACAGCCAAGTTAGTAAAAGTTTTTGTAATGTCTAGACTCGACTTCGGCCAAGGAGTGTGGAAGGGGGATTCCTACAGGCAGTCGGCTCTGATACCAACTTGTGACGCCCCCGATTCGATCGTACACTAATCATGCACGCAAATGTGTACGATCAAGATCAGGGACTCACGGGAAGATATCACAACACAACTCTACAAATAAAATAAGTCATACAAGCATCATAATACAAGCCAGGGGCCTCGAGGGCTCGAATACAAGTGCTCGATCATAGACGAGTCAGCGGAAGCAACAATATCTGAGTACAGACATCAGTTAAACAAGTTTGCCTTAAGAAGGCTAGCACAAACTGGGATACAGATCGAAAGAGGCGCAGGCCTCCTGCCTGGGATCCTCCTAAACTACTCCAGGTCGTCGTCAGCGGGCAGCACGTAGTAGTAGGCACCTCCGGTGTAGTAGGGGTCGTCGTCGACGGTGGCGTCTGGCTCCTGGGCTCCAGCATCTGGTTGCGACAACCAGGAAGAGAGGAAGGGGAAAAAGGGGGGAGAAAGCAACCGTGAGTACTCATCCAAAGTACTCGCAAGCAAGGAACTACACTACATATGCATGGGTATATGTGTAAGGAGGCCATATCAGTGGACTGAACTGCAGAATGCCAGAATAAGAGGGGGATAGCTAGTCTTATCGAAGACTACGCTTCTGGTCACCTTCGTCTTGCAACAGGCAGAAGAGGGTAGGTCGACGTCCTCCAAGTAGCATCTCCAAGTAACATCTCATAGCATAATCCTACCCGGCGATCCCCTCCTCATATCCCTGAGGTAGAGCGACCACCGGTTGTATCTGGCACTTGGAAGGGTGTGTTTTATTAAGTATCCGGTTCTAGTTGTCATAAGGTCAAGGTACAACTCCAAGTCGTCCTGTTACCGAAGATCACGGCTATTCGAATAGATTAAACTTCCCTGCAGGGGTGCACCACATAGCCCAACACGCTCGATCCCATTTGGCCGGACACACTTTCCTGGGTCATGCCCGGCCTCGGAAGATCAACACGTCGCAGCCCCACCTAGGCACAACAGAGAGGCCAGCACGCCGGTCTAAACCTAAGCGCACAGGGGTCTGGGCCCATCGCCCATAGCACACCTGCACGTTGCGAGGGCGGCCGAAAGCAGACCTAGCCTAGTGGCGTTCCAGTCCAATTCGGCGCGCGCCGCTCCGTCGCTGACGTCTGAAGTGCTTCGGCTGATACCACGACGTCGGGATACCCATAACTACTCCCACGTAGATGGTTAGTGCGTATAGGCTCGTAGCCAGACTCAGATCAAATACCAAGATCTCGTTAAGCGTGTTAAGTGTCCGCGAACGCCGAACAGGGCCAGGCCCACCTCTCTCCTAGGCGGTCTCAACCTGCCCTGTCGCTCCGCCCAAAGATCCACACAGAGGGCCGTCGGGACAAAAGTCCTTTCAGCCCCCAATCCGTGAATCACTCGCGGGTACTCTTCGAGCTGACCCGACTTTAGTCACCATCTGTATAGTATGTATGTATGTATAGTATATACCCGTGATCACCTCCCAGATGATCACGGCCCGATAGTATAGCAAGGCAGACTGACAAGAATGTAGGGCCAATGATGATAAACTAGCATCCTATACTAAGCATTTAGGATTGCAGGTAAGGTATCAACAGGTGTAGCAACAATGTCAGGCTATGCATCAGAATAGGATCAACGGAAAGCAGTAACATGCTACACTACTCTAATGCAAGCAGTATAGAGAAGAATAGGCGATATCTGGTGATCAAGGGGGGGGGGCTTGCCTGGTTGCTCTGGCAAGAGAGAGGGGTCGTCAACTCCGTAGTCGAACTGGGCAGCAGCAGCGTCGGTCTCGTAGTCTACCGGAGAGAAGAGGGGGAAGAAACAATGAATACAAGCAAACAGATGCATATCGATGCATGACATGTCAAGAAGCGATGCTAGGCGTGCCCTAACGTGGTAAGAGGGGGTACTGGTTAGGGGGGAAAAACATCCGGGGAAGTTTTCCCGGTTCCGGACGTCTGTCAGGCAGATGAACCGGAGAGGAAAGTTTGCAGGTTCGATAGGTTAGAGGCGTGTGGTGGACGAACGGACTGAGTATCCGGATTCGTCACGTCGTTCTGAGCAACTTTCATGTTGAAAATATTTTAATCCGGATTACGGATTAAAAGATATGATTTTTAAAAGATTTTTTTAATTTCAGGAATTTAATTAATTATTTAATTAATTTCGAAAATGCTTTTATGACATCAGCATGATGTCATGCTGACATCATCAGTCAACAGGGTTGACCGAGTCAACCCTGACAGGTGGGTCCCGCATGTCATTCTCTAATATCTAGTTAACCTAATCAGAGTTAATTATCATTAGTTAATTAGGTTAATTAGTGATTAGGGTTAATTAATCAGAATTAATTAGACTAATTAATTACTTACTTATTTAATTAATTAATTAATTAGTTAATTAGTTTTAATTCATTTTCATTTTATTTTTATTAATTATATTTATTGTTTTTATTTAATTTATTATTTATTATTTATTTATTTATTATTATTATTTTTTTATTATTATTTTTTTTATTATTATTATTATTTTTTATTATTATTATTATTATTATTTATTTTTATTATTATTATTATTTTTAACTCCGTTCTGGGCGTGGGGCCCCCTGTCATAGGCCAAGGCCCCTAACGGGCATACGGGCAGGCTGGTGCGGGCGAAGCCGCACCCCTGCCCGACAGCAAGGCGAGGCCGGTTCGGGGCCGGAGTGGGCGCGAGCAGCGCGGGCCACAGCCGGCGGCGACGGCCGCGGTAGGTGGGGGCAGCAGCGCCGGCGGCCAGGGGCCGCGACGGCGACCGGAGCGGGGCAGGGACGGCGAGCGGCTGTGGCGCGAGGCGAGGCGGGGCGATGGCGCGGTCGGTGGTGCCCGTGCACGTGGCCGAGGCGACCAGGGGGAAAAGGGCGCGGCGGCCGCGGCAGGGGAGCCGCACGGGGGGAGCGGGGAGGGGCCGGGGGTGGGACGGCGGCGTGGCCGCGGGTGGCCGGAGCCGGGGCGGAGCCGGCGACGGGGCTCCGGGCGCGGCGTCGTTCGGGAGGGGGGAGAGGGGAGCGACGGGGGGGGGGGGGGAAGAGCTCACGGGGAGGGGCGCGTAGGGTCTAGGAGGCGGGCGCGGTGAAGCTTGGAGGCGACCGGCGAGGAGGGAGTCGGGGAGGCGGTCGCCGGCGTCGGGGAGGGCGTCCGGTGAGGCGGGGGAGGCCGGGGTTGACCCCGCGGTGGCGGGTGCCCCGCGCGTGGGGGCGACGGAGGGGAGGAGGGGGTCCGGGCGGTGGAGAGGAGGAGGGGGGTGGAGGCGACCGGTTGGGGCGGCGGGGGGCCGCCGGCGATGAGGGGTGCGACGGGGGTCTCGCCCCCGATCTGGATCGGGGCGGGGGTAGGGGAAAGGGGATCGGGGCAGGGGGGGGGGGCGAGTGGGGGCGAGTGAGGTGGGGCGGCTAGGGTTTCTAGCCGCGGGAGGGCTAAGTGGCCGGCCGGCTGGGCCGGCCCAGGGTAGGGGGCTGGGCCAGGGGTGAGGGGGCCAGGTGGGGGTTCGGGGGGGGCTGGCTGGGCCAGGTGGGGAAGGGCTGGCCCAGATGGGCCAGTGGGGGTTCCTTCCCCCCACCTCTTTTGTTTTATTTTCCTTTTTTTTATATTTTTCCCTTTTCTTACTTTCTGTTTTAGATTAATTAAAATGCCAAAACATTTTACAAAATTTTGTGCACCCCACCATAATTAGGTTTGCTATTTTAGACAACCCCCGAACATTTTAGTTTTAGTTTTTGAAACCTTTTATCTTTGGTTTTGTTTTGAATTTATTTGTAGACCGGGTTCGAATCAACGTGAGGTTAGCCACAGTAACCGAGGTGATCACTGTTGCTTAATCATCCGGGTGTTACAGCCTTTAAAGTGCATGAGGGTGAACTGTACAAAAGAAGTACTACCGGAGTCCTTCAAAGGTGTATCTCCGAAGAGGAGGGAAGGCAACTCTTGGCAGAAATACATGCCGGTCTCAACGGTCATCACACTGTATTCCGAGCCCTCATAAGCAAGGCGTTCCAGACATGTTTTTTCTGGCCTACGGCTCGAGAAGACACTCAAGCCCTTGTCCAACGTTGCGTGAGCTGTCAGCTTTTCACCAATCAAAGCCACATGCCTCCCACCACATTAAGAACAATCCCCATTACTTGGCCATTCGCGGTCTGTGGGCTTGATATGGTTGGACCCCTTAAAGGGGGAAGCCACAAAAATAAATACTTGCTGGTAATGGTAGATAAATTCACTAAGTGGATAGAGGCCAAACCGGTAAAAGAAGCTGATGCGAGGCCAGTGATTGACTTTATATCCTGCGTAGTCCATCGTTGCGGTGTCCCACACAGTATCATCACTGATAATGGCTCCAACTTCACAGCTGATGAGGTGAAAACTTGGTGCACTAAGTTGGGCATTAAACTCGACTACGCATCCGTATACCACCCTCAAACAAACGGCCAAGTAGAAAGGGCCAATGGTCTGATCATGAGTGGTATTAAGCTCAGACTAGTGTGCTTTTTACGAGAATCAGGCAAGAACTGGGTTGAGGAACTCAATTCCGTACTCTGGGGCCTCCGGACCATGCCCAATCGAATGACCGGATACACACCCTTCTTTATGGTGTACGGCGCAGAGGCCGTATTGCCCTGTGACATTATTCATGACTCACCTAGAGAGCGCATGTACGAGGAGAGAGAAGCCGAACTAGATTGGCAGGATGACCTAGACGGACTCGAAAAGGAGCGCGATGTTGCTAAAGCCCGTTACGCATTTTATCAACAACAGGCCAGGCGTTACCAAAGCAGAGAAGTGCGGGCTAAGACATAGAATGTCAAAGAACTTGTTTTACGCCTCCCGGAAAAAAAAGGACAAGCTCAAACCAAAATGGGAGGGGCCCTTCACCATAGATTAAGTCCTTACTGGAGGAGCCTATCGCCTTCGCAATGCAGCGGATAATCGCCTTGAGCCGAACCCATGGAACGCGGCTCGGCTCCGAAGATTCTACGCATAGTTTGGCCTCCTTAGGTTCTATTTTAACAAGGTCTTTTCCTTTTTCTCTCCCCTTTTGGGTTTTTCCTTTTCTTCTAAAATGTATGTTCAGATCAACTGCATTATTCGGGGTACACATATTTAAATGTATACATTCCACCATACATGGGGGCTTGTTTAAACGAAGCATTTTATTGAAAGCTTATAAGATTCCTTTGTCCATGACAGTTGTTGCTTCTACCATTTTATGCACCTCTATGACTTAATTTTTTGCCAAGCTGGGTTGCCTTGATCCTGTGTTTATACCCTACGTTCCCGATTGTTCGGCTAGGGTGTAAAGGGAGTACCTCTGCGATTGTTACAACCTGGTTATCCGGACCTGTTCCTTAGACAGGTGAAGCCGAAAGCTAGCATTCTTAAGGGAATAATTGGTCGGCATGTATACAACAGACTGTTTTTTGGAACAACTATGGAATTGGCTGCATATACTTTGGATACGAGCCTAGGCATGCATCATTTAGCATGCAAACCCTAGGAAAGGAACCCCTAATGGAACTATTTTGTCTGTTCGAGCAATATGACCGGATTTCCTGGTTTCCGATGATACTAAAATGTTTCTTAGTTGAACACAGTATATGGAAACACTCCAACTTCTTGGTTCGGAGGTGGAAGCTGAAGGTCTGCGATGACAAAGAATTTATAAGTTTGGCAGGAGATAAGTTCGGTCATAAAGTACATTGATACATCGAATCAAATGCCTACTCTCTTTCTACGCCATCTAATAGGCTATCTAGCTTACAATCTTGTTGCAAATATTTCGCCGCTATCATTACTTGGTCATACACTACAGGAATCTGCTACTTTGCCATCAGCCATGGCGGACGGCAAAGGCATGGATGGCGGACGGCAAAGACCTTTGCCGTCAGCCGCGGACGACAAAAGGTGACGGCAAAGTAGGGGACGGCAAAGAGCTGCGTTGCCGTCTACTTCGGGCAGCTGACGGGAAAGGGGCCTTTGCCATCAGCAGCGGACGGCAAAGAAGACGGATGGCAATAAATGCGCTGTTACTCCATTAGGTGGTTAACGGCAGGCCTTTGCCGTCCGCTGCGGACGGCAAAGCCTTTGTCGTCTGCTGCTGATGGCAAACTGACCAAATTGGTCAGCCTCCCAGGAAGCACAGTTGCCTGCCACGTGGCCTCTTTGCCGTCCGCTGCTGATGGCAAAGAGCCCTTTGCCGTCGGTGGCAGACGGCAAAGAGACTGCATATTGTCTCTTTTTTTCTGTTTTTTTAATCCAACAATTTTCACAGCAAATATATATGACATATATAGATATATTTCCATATCACATATCCAGCACATAAGTTTCATATCACATATCACATCAGTTTCATCCATACACATTGTTCATACATAAGCAAGTTCCATCCATACACATTGTTCATACACAAGCAAGTTCCATCCATATACATATTACAATGCAAAGTTTTGTCAAGATAGCAAGTTCTATCATAGCAAGCTAGATACAATGCAAAGTTTCATCAAAGGAAAAGCAAGCACTCCATCATAGCAAGCTAGCTTCCATGAAGTGAATGAAATCTGCAAAATGGTAAATAAGAAAGTTAGAAATAGGTGACTAGAACAAGAAGAAGACTAGAACAAGAAGTATATGTCATTTATGAGCTAACTTATGTGAAATGGATCATATATGAGCTAACAAAAGTTGAAATGGGTTGTTTATGAGCTAACTTAGTTGAAATGGATCATTTATGAGCTAACTTAGTTGAAATGGGTCGTTTATGAGCTAACTTAGGTGAAATGGATCGTTTATGAGCTAACTTAGGTGAAATGGATCGTTTTTGAGCTAACTTAGGTGAAATGCATCATTTATGAGTTTTTATGAGCTAACTTAGTTGAAATGGGTCGTTTATGACCTAACTTAGGTGAAATGGATCATTTAAGAGCTAATTTAGGTGAAATGGATCGTTTTTAGCTAACTTAGGTGAAATTGATCGTTTAGGAGCAAATCTTGGTGAAATGGGTCATTTTGGAGCTAACCTACGTGAAATGGGTCATTTTAGAGCTAACCTAGGTGAAATGAGTCATTTTGGAGCTAACCTAGGTGAAATGGGTCATTTTAAAGCTAACGTAGGTAAAATGGATCATTTACGAGCTAATCTACTAAAATGGGTCATTTTAGAGCTAACTTGGATAAATTGGATCACTTGTAAGCTAACTAAGGTAAAATGAGTCATATTAGAGCTAACTTAGGTAAAATGGATCGTTTATGAGCTAACTAAGTTAATTATGCAATTTTTGACATAAGTAAGCTTATTAAGTCATTTTGAAGGAAAAGAAGCTAACTCTAGGTCATTATGGTAAGCATATTGGAGGAAATAAAGCTAAGTCTAAGTCTAGAGAAACTTACCGTGATTAGGGAGGTGGAGGAGCGGGCTGGCTCGTGCCAGTAGCTGGAGAAGGATCGTGCGATGCGTTTCTAGAGTTAAGCTGCACCAAAGATCATTTCCAATGTCTCGTTAGCATTATGACACTCAAATGTTAACACTAGCAAGTAATGTCCATTCAAATTAAACTCACCGTGCTCCCAGGAGCAATCACTGGCATCGGTGGAGCGGTCTGACCGGACTTCTCGCACACAGACTGCACATTTGGTTTTCACAATAGATTCATACTAGTTAGTAATGAGACTCAAATGTTAAGACTAGCAAGTAATCTGCAGAAGAAACTTACCACAAGGAGCTCATACATGGCCCTTGCATGCATGTCATTCCGTGCCCTCTCCTCCTCCAACATCTTTGTCGTCCTCTCCTCCAACTCCCGCTGCCTCTCTGCCGCCTCCACCAGAAGTTTCTCCGTTCTATCTCTCTCACTCTGTATAACAGCCTGCAACACCACTCACATGACCATTTGTAATCATTGATGGAAGCGCACACAATGTAATGGAGAAAGATAGCTGAGTACGTATAACTAACCTTGATGGTGAGTTGGACTGGCCGTTCACGAGGCCTTATCTCAGGAGCGGAGCTCGACTGGCGCGCCTTGATCTCCGGGAGAGTGATAGGACAACGGATAAGTCCATCTCCCATGGCTATAGAGCCATGGGACCTCCCGCCACCAGATATCATCAGCAACTCTATATCAATGGGACCCTGGCTCGGGTTAAAGTCCTCCCCTTTCCTCGCCTTCCTCTGATCTCTATATTGCACGATCTTGTCATGGGCGGAGATGTTGATGAAGTTCTTTGGATCATCGAGGTCAGACACAGAGAATGCCTTGACTTTCTTGTAAGAGCCAGTGTGGGCCATGGCATACAGGTCGTACACCTCTGGCACCTTATCTGCCTTATTGTAGCGTGCCTGAAAGAGAGAAACAAAGTAAATTAGTAATTAAAGGGCTAAAGCTAGCATGATGAATGAATTGCATGAATCATGAAGCAAACCACATACCTAGTTCCACCCGTACTGAAATAAGTTGGAGCTGCCTTGGTGGTGTGGCACACCTTCCATTTGGGCACGTTTGTCCTTGGCATCGTTGTGGGTGGCCCGCCATTCTTTTGAGCACCACCATCGACCAACACCTCCCAACAATCCATCTGATCCGCACACCATCTCTGAGGGGCCTAAGTTAGCAAATAGAAACTTCAGCGCTACGGCTATGAATTACTAAATGAAGGAATTAAGTACAAGGCCTTAAGAATTACCTTCATGTACTGCTCCTTACTCAAGAATTTATCACGGCAATCCCGCTTGGACTTCTTGATACCACGGTCGGCGTAGTAGTCTCGAACAGACTGCACCCGAGCCTCATGCCGTAAGTTCTGAAGTAGGCGCTTGCACTCCTTCTGGATAGCATCTGCCGCCTCCTCCTCGTATCCCTCCTCACACTTGTAGAATGTCTGCAATCAAATGAGACAATATTGATTAGTACAATTAATAACTAGCTAGTTGAAGATTTTTAATTGTGTAAAGGAGAAATTACCCAGAACTTTCTGATCACCATGTCTGCCCTCGTCTTGCACAAGACACCGTGGATAATCTCACCCGGCGGGGCCGGTGCAGCCAAGTAGTGCTCCCAACTCAATCCAACCTCTGGAAGCCGACCCTCACTAGGCAACATGACAAACCCCGGAAAGTTTTGCTGAATCAGAACTCCAAGGACGGAGTTGGGCCGGCGGACACTTTCATGGTGGTCCCAACCCCTGCAGCATGACAAGGCCAACACATTAGTTATTTCAAGAAACGTGAATGCAGAAGGTACAAAAAGATTAAATGCACTTACCTCTCCCCATCAGGGAAAATCAACCACCTCTGCTCGCGGGTCGCCGGCACGGACGGGAGCCGTGTAGCACCACGCTGGTAGATGTTGCCCCCTCCTCCCCCTCCTCCTCAAAATCAGTCGGCTCCCTGCCATCATCAGCATGGCGACTCGGCTCCCCGCCATCATCAGCATGGCCACTCGGCTCCCCGCCATTCTCAGGCTGACCCGACCAAGTACCCCATCCAGACGTGTGCTCCTTCGGGGTCTCGTGGGCCGAAGGCCCGTTGACCCGAGGCTCATGGGCCGAAGACCCGTGGACCGGAGGCTCGTGGACCGGAGTCCGTGTAGCCTCCTCCTCAGACGAGTCCACCCTAGCAGTCATGTGCTCGGGTGAAACAGCTGGGGGCGGCGGCGAGGAAGGCGCCGTAAGAGTCACCCTACCTCCTTTCTCGCGACCATGTGCTCCACCTCGGCCCTTCTTCTTACCTCGTCCCCTGCTGGGCACCGCGGTCGACGAAGAAGGGCCCGGCGGTGTCTCCATACTGTCCAGCAATGCTCGGCGGAGAGGTGCGTGTGGAATGGAAGACCTCACACTACGCGCCGACGAAGAAGGGGCCTCGGCGCGCTCCCGACCAGCGGCCACCATCTTTCAACACCTGCCATGACAGAGAATAAACAAAATTAGTACAACATGAAAGAAAGTACCGACATGAATAATAATATGTATATCACTGAAGTGTATCATCATCAAGTACAACATAAACAACTGCACATTTAAAACTACCCGATCAACACAATTATATATGATGTTTTTCATAACAAAATCAAAAAATATATGACCTAACTAATAATTCACAAATATATGACCCCGTCGGCCTCTGGAAGGCCAAAGAACACCTTTTCGGGAGGTGTCGGGGGTCGGGGTGTCGTGTCGGTGTCGGGGTGCCGTGTCGGGGTCGGGGTCTCGGGGTCGGGTTGTCGGGTCGGGGTGCCGGGTCGGGGTCGGGGTGCCATGTCGGTGTCGGGGTCGGGGTGTCGGGTCAGGCTCGGGGTCAGGGTGTCGGGTTAGGCTCGGGGTCGGGGTGTCGGTGTCCGTGTCGGGGTCGGGGTCGGGTTCGGGGTCTCGGGGTCAGGGTCTCGGGTCGAGGTTGGGGTGTCATGTCGATGTCGGGGTCGGGGTGTCGGTGTCGGGGTCGGGGTGCCGGGTCGGGGTCGGGGTGCCATGTCGGTGTCGGGGTCGGGGTGTCGGGTCAGGCTCGGGGTCGGGGTGTCGGTGTCGGGGTCGGGGTCGGGGTGTCGGGGTCGAGGTCGGGGTCAGGGTCTCGGGGTCGGGGTGTCGGGTCGGGGTCGGGGTGTTGTGTCGGTGTCGGGGTCGGGGTCTCGGGGTCGGGGTGTCGTGTCGGGGTGCCGGGTCGGGGTCGGGGTGCCGTGTCGGGTCGGGTTTTTCTCCTCTTTTTTCCTTTTCTTCTTCTTCCTCTTCTTCCTTTTCTTCCTTTTTTTCCTTCTTCTTCTTCTTCTTCTTCTTCTTCTTCTTCTTCTTCTTCTTCTTCCTCCTTTCCTTTTTCCTCTTCTTCTTCTCCCCCTCTCCTTTTTTTCCTTCTTCTTCTTCTTCTTCTTCTTCCTCCTTTCCTTTTTCCTCTTCTTCTTCTCCTCCTCTCCTCTTTTTTCTTCTTCTTCTTCTTCTTCTTCTTCTTCTTCTTCTTTTTTCTTCTCCTCCTCCTCTTCTTCTTCTTCCTTTCCTTTTTCCTCTTCTTCTTCTCCTCCTCTCCTCTTTTTTCTTCTTCTTCTTCCTCTTCTTCTTTTTTCTTCTCCTCCTCCTCTTCTTATTCTTCCTTTCCTTTTTCCTCTTCTTCTTCTCCTCCTCTCTTGTTTTTTCTTCTTCTTCTTTTTCTTTCCTAAAACTGAACTAAACCTAAAACTAAACCTAAATCTAAAACTAAAACTAAAAATAAAACTAAATCTAAACTAAACATAAACCTAAAACTAAAAAAAGGAAAAAAGGAAAAAACTAAATCTAAACCTAAAACTAAACTAAAACTAAACCTAAACCTAAAACTAAAAAACAGAAAAAAAAGGAAAAATAGAGGAGGTAGAGCTCACCTGGGCTGGTGGAGGAGGTGGCCGGTGGAGGAGTGGGGCAGGGCGGCCTGGGGCGGCGGCGCCGGGCCCAGGGTGGTGGGGCGCGGGGGGGGGGGGGGGGGGGCGCCGAGACGGCATGGCGGCGGGGGCGACGGGGCGGGGGGCCGGTGGGTCGACGGCGCCGGGCGACAGTTGCGACGAGGCGGGGGGGCGGTGGAGGAGGGGGGCGTGGCGGCCTGGGGCAGCTGCGCCGGGCCCGGGGCGGGGCGGCTTGGGCGGCGGCGACGGGCCCGGGGCGGTGGGGCGCGCGGGGGGGGGGGGAGGGCTGGGGCGCGGCGGGGGCCGGGGCGGGGGGCCGATGGGGCGACGGGGCAGGGGGCCGGCGGGGCGGCGGCGAGTGCTGGGGGCGGCGGCGCGCGTGTGGGAGCAGGAGAGAAATAGAGAGAGAGGGCGGGGTGGGGCGCGCCGTTATTTTTGTTGAATGTTTGCCGTCCTCCCTCTTTGCCGTCCGCTTTTTTGCTCTTTGCCGTCTGCTAGCAGACGGCAAAGAGGGGGGACGTTAAGTATTTTTTAAATAGCTCCTCAGTGGGGCCCCCTCCCTCTTTGCCGTCTGCTAGCGGACGGCAACGATTCTTTGCTGTCAGCTAGCAGACGGCAAAGAACAGGCTGATGGCAAAGGCTTTCTTTGCCATTAGCCAGTTCTTTGCCGTCTGCTTTCGGGTAGCTGATGGCAAAGAGCTTCTTTGCCGTTCGCTAGCTGACGGCAAAGAGCTTCTTTGTCGTATGCTAGCTGACGGCAAAGAGCTGGCAGATGGCAAAGTAGCTGATTCCAGTAGTGATATACCAAGATTATAGGAATTTCCTCCCCGTCGGGTCCTTGAGGTCCAACTCGGGCCATATGATTCAGATCAAGTCCGGTGTAGCGTGTCTTCACCATGGCCCATGCCTCTCGTGCACCTTCATGACATGCGAACGTCTTCCACAGCTCGAAGCGACGCTGAGCACCCTTGAACAGGTCTGCCAACCCCTTCATGCTTTCTAGAGGGGCATCGGATGGCCATAAGGCCTTGGCCATATTCTTCATGGCCTTCCAGGCATGCTCATGCAACTTTGACAATTCTTTTAGAACGTCGCTTTGAAGCCCGGACACTTCCTCCTCGTGGCGGCCGGTCAACATACTTGTATAAACCGAACTATAACATTTCGTATCATATGATTATATCAATACTTCGGATGGTTCAAAAGTCATACCGAATATGCTGCCCTTTAACTTTTGGTTTTCCTGTTGTGCCTCTAAGAGTTGAGCCTTTAATCTCTTTATCTCTTCGGCATACTTCTTTATTTCCTCTTCCAGTTTTTTATATTTTCCCCTAGTCATTGGGGCACTCTTCATTGCTTCAAGCTGCGTGATAGAGCATTTAGCTATGTCCGGCTTGTCTCGAACTCCTGGGATAGCGTGCTGCTCTTCTCTTTGAGAACCTGCAGTCATAAACGATCCTCAAACCGGTTAGTTCCTTCGGCTTTAAGTCTTGGGGGATACTGGTATCTATATATAAGATTTGCATAAATTTTTCACCTAGATATCCTTTGAGAACATGCGAGAAACACCCGTAAGTCCATTCTCGGGCAGCCCGGATATACGCGCTCATGGTGTTGAGAGCGGTAAATTCTTCTTCCGAAAAGACTGGGGCATGCATGGTCTCTTTTAAGCGACGATTCATCGCGCTCTCCACCTCGATCGGAGTTAGTGATGGACATCTCATCCGGATCTTCCTGAGGCGGATGAGATGGCGCCACCCCTGTATGCACCCTCGTCCTAGTTGACAAATTCGGCATCGCATTGGCTGCAGCTCAGCTTGCTGGGATCTTTGGCACGGTTTGCCGTATACCTCTCCTGAGATAATAAAGGGAGGGTGAAGATGATAATTCGGCTTTACGCCCAAGTATGAAATAAGGAACATACCTTTTTGGTGATGGAGCAGGCTCAGTGGCGCTCCCGGCCTCCTTTCGCTTCGCACAACCTCCCCTTGAGGGTACCGTCCTTCTTCTTGTTGCCCGACCTTGGGTACGGTTCGCTGAGCGCCAATCCTGCGAAATATGGCCCAGTGCAGAGAGTAAGTTATGAGCGGAAATGTCACTCTTTTTTAATTTCCGAATGCTTACCTTAACAAAGGGGTAGAGATCAGGGTAATCGGCCATGATGGCCACTTCCGAGTCGTCAAGGCTCTCCTGGTAATACACTCCGTCTTCAAATTCCACAAATATATCCGGATCCTCATGGAATCCGGGGTCTTCATGACGTGTGTGGTCTTCTAGTTGGGGCGGAGGGCAATAGATGTTCTCGACTACCTTCCTCCACGACTATTTTTGAAGCAACCAGAGTATTCAGTTAATGCACCCCAATTATAAAAAAGGTGCTGAATGAATAAACTTACCCAGTCAACGGGGTTGTACATGGAGAAACCACCCCGGCAATGTAAACGGGCGAAGTCTCCTTCCTCTCCCTTATAAAGGTCCATAAGCATGGCAGGCAATGCGGCTTGGTTATCCAGACCCTTTTGTGTATTGCGAGACACTTTGTCCTCCCCGTTGTAGTTCCATAAAGGAACCACTCTGGACTGAAGAGGCTGGATACATCACTTTATCACAATAGCCATGACATCAATGATGGAGAGTCCAGAATGGATGAACAATCTAACCTTGCTGACCGATCTCATTAGTTCCACACTATCCTCTTGTCTGGGGGACTTGGGCCGCCAGATGAATAGCTTCTTTAAAGGAGCGCTGGAGAATTTGGGAAGCCCGCGCCGAACAGGGCCCGCAAGAGGAACATCCTCAATGTAGAACCATTCCGAAGACCATTCGTTGGACCCCCTCTTCGGAGTCCCGACTAGGTAACTGGATCCGGCTATGCGCCATACTTAGGCACCGCCCATTTCAAATATGGACCCTCCACCCTGGTGGTGGGGGACGAGGCAGAAGAACTTTTTCCATAGTTCAAAATGAGCCTCGCAGCCTAAAAATAATTCGCAAAGGGCGACAAAACCAGAAATGTGCAGAATGGAACCTGGGGTGAGGTTGTGCAGTTGGATCCCATAATATTCAAGTATACGCCTCAGGAAGGGGTGGATCAGGAATCCTACGCCCCTCAGAACGAACGAGATGAAGCACACCCTGTCCGCTTGGCTAGGATTGGGGAAATTCTCTGCCAATGCATCATCGCCCATAGAAGTTAACCATGCCCGTACGGAGACTAGATCCACGGGGGGAAGATATCCTTGCGTCTGGAGATGATTGAGCTGAAGATGGAATACGGAACAAATTTGCCAATCCCCCTCTTGAGGGCCATGAGGACGTGAGGGGGAGCCGGGGACACTAGCCATGGTTTGAGTTTTTTCCGTGGTTTGCTCTGTTGCTCTTGGGGCGATGTGAGATGGCGTTTTGGAGATCTAACCTCGTTATATAGGCGCCGCCTGTGCCTACTAAAAATATTAAAATACAAAGGTAATGGACCGTTCGCATTCACTCAGACACGTGGGAATCGAGGCGACAACGGGAAGGAATCATAAAAATTGGACGCAGAAGCCGATGCTGGACTATCATCAATCCTGAGTATGGTGGACAACCCACCTTGCAAAGCCGAAGACTTATATCTGCATACTGCATCGTTATTGAAGGCAAGTTCGGGGGCTACTGAGGGAGTCCTGGATTCGGGGGCCATGAGGTGTCCGGCCTAGGAATATGGGCCGGGTTGGATGGGCCATACATGATCAAGCTGAAGATTATCCTTCGCGTCCGGATGTGACTTCTCCATACGTGAACCACAAGATTAGAGTCCGGGTGTTTCCTTCCCTGATGAACCAACCTTGTACAAACTCTAGGCCCCTCCGATGTGTATATAAACTGGAGGGGTTAGTCTGTAGAGGCTATCTTGATTACCGTCATCGGAATACTCATAGGCTAGACATCTAGGGTTTAGCCATTACGATCTCGAGGTGGATCAACTCTTCTAATCTTCATACTCGTCTAATATAATCAAGCAGGAGTAGGGTTTTACCTCCTTTAAGAGGGCCCGAACCTGGGTAAACACTATGTCCCCTGGTTCCCTGTTACCATTGATCCTTAGACGCGTAGCTTGGGCCCCCCTACTTGAGATCTGCCGGTTTTGACACTGACAACCATTGCAATAGATATCATCAACATGGGATGCTGGAGTATCTCATCACTTAGAAATGATAAGATTTTCAGATCAGCTGCACCACATATTAACACTTGGAAATATTATCTCAGAGAAGGATTGTGGGCTGCAGAATTAAAGGCTAAAGAGAGCAAAGCTATCAAGATCAGACAGTGGACTGAACAAAATCTAGGTCAGGAATAATTTAACCTTTTTATGTTGCCTATACTTGGGATTGGTTGATTTTCTTTTTCATTTCTCTGTGTATATTCTGTACTATATTTTATTAATACAAATACGGAAGAACAATATGAATGTAATTGCTAGAAAAAAATATCAAAGCAACTCTACAAATCCCTTTGGCGCCAATATATTTAGTCGTCCAAAAAAAGTTAATCATTTAAAACCACTTCTATATCAATTAATAAACAAAGGGTGGATATGTTTCGGGCAGATTAGCAATATTTTTCCAAAAACAACTTCATATTTTAATTAAGAAATATTCATACAATCATTGACAACCTCATTCGTCACATAGGACGGAACAACACCTACTAACTGATGGGTTTCGTAGTAATTTCAAAAAATTTCCTACACACACGCAAGATCATGTGATGCATAGCAACGAGGGGAGAGTATTGTCTACGTACCCAACGTAGACCGACTGCGGAAGCGATGACACGACGTAGAGGAAGTAGTCGTACGTCTTCTCGATCCAACCGATCAAGCACCGAAACTACGGCACCTCCGAGTTCGAGCACACGTTCAGCTCGATGACGATCCCCGGACTCCGATCCAGCAAAGTGTCGGGGAAGAGTTTCATCAGCACGACGGCGTGGTGACGATCTTGATGAACTACAGCAGCAGGGCTTTGCCTAAACTCCGCTACAGTATTATCGAGCAATATGGTGGCAGGGGGCACCGCACACGGCTAAGGAATAGATCACGTGGATCAACTTGTGTCAACTTGTGTGTTTAGAGGTGCCCCTGCCTCCGTATATAAAGGAGGAGAGGAGGGGAGGCTGGCCGGCCAAGGGGGGGAGGCGCAGGAGAGTCCTACTCCCTCTGGGAGTAGGATTCCCCCTCCAATCCTAGTCCAACTAGGATTCCTCGGAGGGGAAAAGAGGAGGAGGGGGTCGGCCACCTCTCCTAGTCCTAATAGGACTAGGGGAAGGGGGGGGGGCGCGCAGCCCATCTAGGGCAGCCCCTTCTCTTTTCCACTAAGGCCCACTATGGCCCAAATAGCTCCCGGGGGGTTCCGGTAACCCTCCCGGTATTCCGGTAAAATCCCGATTTCACCCGAAACACTTCCGATATCCAAATATAGGCTTCCAATATATCAATCTTTACGTCTCGACCATTTCGAGACTCCTCGTCATGTCCGTGATCACATCCGGGACTCCGAACAACCTTCGGTACATCAAAATGCATAAACTCTTAATATAACTGTCAGACCGCATAACCAATAGCGGGACCTGGATGCCCATATTGGCTCCTACATATTCTACGAAGATCTTTATCGGTCAGACCGCATAACAACATACGTTGTTCCCTTTGTCATCGGTATGTTACTTGCCCGAGATTCGATCGTCGGTATCCAATACCTAGTTCAATCTCGTTACCGGCAAGTCTCTTTACTCGTTCCGTAATACATCATCTCACAACTAACATATTAGTTGTAATGCTTTCAAGGCTTATGTGATGTGTATTACCGAGAGGGCCCAGAGATACTTCTCCGACAATCAGAGTGACAAATCCTAATCTCGAAATACGCAACCCAACATCGACCATTGGAGACACCTGTAGTACTCCTTTATAATCACCCAGTTACGTTGTGACGTTTGGTAGTACCCAAAGTGTTCCTCCGGTAAACGGGAGTTGCATAATCTCATAGTCATAGGAACATGTATAAGTCATGAAGAAAGCAATAGCAACATACTAAACGATCGGGTGCTAAGCTAATGGAATGGGTCATGTCAATCAGATCATTCTGCTAATGATGTGACCTCGTTAATCAAATAACAACTCATTGTTCATGGTTAGGAAACATAACCATCTTTGATTAATGAGCTAGTTAAGTAGAGGCATACTAGTGACACTTTGTTTGTCTATGTATTCACACATGTATTATGTTTCCGGTAAATACACTTCTAGCATGAATAATAAACATTTATCATGATTATAAGGAAATAAATAATAACTTTATTATTGCCTCTAGGGCATATTTCCTTCAGTCTCCCACTTGCACTAGAGTCAATAATCTAGATTACACTGTAATGATTCTAACACCCATGGAGCCTTGGTGCTGATCATGTTTTGCTCGTGGAAGAGGTTTAGTCAATGGGTCTGCAACATTCAGATCCGTATGTATCTTGCAAATCTCTATGTCTCCCACCTGGACTAGATCCCGGATGGAGTTGAAGCGTCTCTTGATGTGTTTGGTCCTTTTGTGAAATCTGGATTCCTTTGCCAAGGCAATTGCACCAGTATTGTCACAAAAGATTTTCATTGGACCCGATGCACTAGGTATGACACCTAGATCGGATATGAACTCCTTCATCCAGACTCCTTCATTTGCTGCTTCCGAAGCAGCTATGTATTCCGCTTCACATGTAGATCCCGCTACAACGCTTTGTTTAGAACTGCACCAACTGACAGCTCCACCGTTTAATGTAAACACGTATCCGGTTTGCGATTTAGAATCGTCCGGATCAGTGTCAAAGCTTGCATCAACGTAACCTTTTACGGTGAGCTCTTTGTCACCTCCATATACGAGAAACATATCCTTAGTCCTTTTCAGGTATTTCAGGATGTTCTTGACCGCTGTCCAGTGATCCACTCCTGGATTACTTTGGTACCTCCCTGCTAAACTTATAGCAAGGCACACATCAGGTCTGGTACACAGCATTGCATACATGATAGAGCCTATGGCTGATGCATAGGGAACATCTTTCATATTCTCTCTATCTTCTGCAGTGGTCGGGCATTGAGTCTTACTCAATTTCACACCTTGTAATACAGGCAAGAATCCTTTCTTTGCTTGATCCATTTTGAATTTCTTCAAAATTTTGTCAAGGTATGTGCTTTGTGAAAGTCCAATTAAGCGTCTTGATCTATCTCTATAGATCTTAATGCCTAATATGTAAGCAGCTTCACCGAGGTCTTTCATTGAAAAACTTTTATTCAAGTATCCCTTTATGCTATCCAGAAATTCTATATCATTTCCAATTAGTAATATGTCATCCACATATAATATCAGAAATGCTACAGAGCTCCCACTCACTTTCTTGTAAATACAGGCTTCTCCGAAAGTCTGTATAAAACCAAATGCTTTGATCACACTATCAAAACGTTTATTCCAACTCCGAGAGGCTTGCACCAGTCCATAAATGGATCGCTGGAGCTTGCACACTTTGTTAGCTCCCTTTGGATCGACAAAACCTTCTGGTTGCATCATATACAACTCTTCTTCCAGAAATCCATTCAGGAATGCAGTTTTGACATCCATCTGCCAAATTTCATAATCATAAAATGCGGCAATTGCTAACATGATTCGGACGGACTTAAGCATCGCTACGGGTGAGAAGGTCTCATCGTAGTCAATCCCTTGAACTTGCCGAAAACCTTTTGCGACAAGTCGAGCTTTGTAGACAGTAACATTACCATCAGCGTCAGTCTTCTTCTTAAAGATCCATTTATTCTCAATTGCTTGCCGATCATCGGGCAAGTCAACCAAAGTCCATACTTTGTTCTCATACATGGATCCCATCTCAGATTTCATGGCTTCAAGCCACTTTGCGGAATCTGGGCTCACCATCGCTTCTTCATAGTTCGTAGGTTCATCATGATCTAGTAGCATGACCTCCAGAACAGGATTACCGTACCACTCTGGTGCGGATCTTACTCTGGTTGATCTACGAGGTTCAGTAGTATCTTGATCTGAAGTTTCATGATCATTATCATTGGCTTCCTCACTAACTGGTGTAGGTGTCACTGAAACAGTTTTCTGTGATGAACTACTTTCCAGTAAAGGAGCAGGTACAGTTACCTCGTCAAGTTCTACTTTCCTCCCACTCACTTCTTTCGAGAGAAACTCCTTCTCTAGAAATGATCCATTCTTAGCAACGAATGTCTTGCCTTCGGATCTGTGATAGAAGGTGTACCCAACAGTTTCCTTTGGGTATCCTATGAAGACACATTTCTCCGATTTGGGTTCGAGCTTATCAGGTTGAAGCTTTTTCACATAAGCATCGCAGCCCCAAACTTTAAGAAACGACAACTTTGGTTTCTTGCCAAACCACAGTTCATAAGGCGTCGTCTCAACGGATTTTGATGGTGCCCTATTTAACGTGAATGCGGCCGTCTCTAAAGCATATCCCCAAAATGATAGCGGTAAATCAGTAAGAGACATCATAGATCGCACCATATCTAGTAAAGTACGATTACGACGTTCGGACACACCATTACGCTGTGGTGTTCCGGGTGGCGTGAGTTGCGAAACTATTCCACAGTTTTTCAAATGTACACCAAACTCGTAACTCAAATATTCTCCTCCACGATCAGATCGTAGAAACTTTATTTTCTTGTTACGATGATTTTCAACTTCACTCTGAAATTCTTTGAACTTTTCAAATGTTTCAGACTTATGTTTTATTAAGTAGATATACCCATATCTGCTTAAATCATCTGTGAAGGTGAGAAAATAACGATATCCGCCACGAGCCTCAATATTCATCGGGCCACATACATCGGTATGTATGATTTCCAACAAATCTGTTGCTCTCTCCATAGTACCGGAGAACGGTGTTTTAGTCATCTTGCCCATGAGGCACGGTTCGCAAGTACCAAGTGATTCATAATCAAGTGGTTCCAAAAGTCCATCAGCATGGAGTTTCTTCATGCGCTTTATACCGATATGACCTAAACGACAGTGCCACAAATAAGTTGCACTTTCATTATCAACTCTGCATCTTTTGGCTTCAACATTATGAATATGTGTATTACTACTATCGAGATTCAATAAGAATAGACCACTCTTCAAGGGTGCATGACCATAAAAGATATTACTCATATAAATAGAACAACCATTATTCTCTGATTTAAATGAATAACCGTCTCGCATTAAACAAGATCCAGATATAATGTTCATGCTCAACGCTGGCACCAAATAACAATTACTTAGGTCTAATATTAATCCCGAAGGTAGATGTAGAGGTAGCGTGCCGACTGCGATCACATCGACTTTGGAACCGTTTCCCACGCGCATCGTCACCTCGTCCTTTGCCAGTGCCCGCTTATTCCGTAGTCCCTGTTTCGAGTTGCAAATATTAGCAACAGAACCAGTATCAAATACCCAGGTGCTACTGCGAGCTCTAGTAAGGTACACATCAATAACATGTATATCACATATACCTTTGTTCACCTTGCCATCCTTCTTATCCGCCAAATACTTGGGACAGTTCCGCTTCCAGTGACCAGTCTGCTTGCAGTAGAAGCACTCAGTTTCAGGCTTAGGTCCAGACTTGGGTTTCTTCTCTTGAGCAGCAACTGGCTTGCTGTTCTTCTTGAAGTTCCCTTTCTTCTTTCCTTTGCCCTTTTTCTTGAAACTAGTGGTTTTGTTAACCATCAACACTTGATGCTCCTTTTTGATTTCTACCTCCGCAGCTTTCAGCATTGCGAAGAGCTCGGGAATAGTCTTGTTCATCCCTTGCATATTATAGTTCATCACGAAGCTCTTGTAGCTTGGTGGCAGTGATTGGAGAATTCTGTCAATGACGCAATCATCCGGAAGATTAACTCCCAATTGAATCAAGTGATTATTATACCCAGACATTTTGAGTATATGCTCACTGACAGAACTATTCTCCTCCATCTTGCAGCTATAGAACTTATTGGAGACTTCATATCTCTCAATTCGGGCATTTGCTTGAAATATTAACTTCAACTCCTGGAACATCTCATATGCTCCATGACGTTCAAAACGTCGTTGAAGTCCCGATTCTAAGCCGTAAAGCATGGCACACTGAACTATCGAGTAGTCATCAGCTTTGCTCTGCCAGACGTTCATAACATCTGGTGTTGCTCCAGCAGCAGGCCTGGCACCCAGCGGTGCTTCCAGGACGTAATTTTTCTGTGCAGCAATGAGGATAATCCTCAAGTTACGGACCCAGTCCGTGTAATTGCTACCATCATCTTTCAACTTTGCTTTCTCAAGGAACGCATTAAAATTCAACGGAACAACAGCACGAGCCATCTATCTACAATCAACATAAACAAGCAAGATACTATCAGGTACTAAGTTCATGATAAATTTAAGTTCAATTAATCATATTATTTAAGAACTCCCACTTAGATAGACATCCCTCTAATCCTCTAAGTGATTACGTGATCCAAATCAACTAAACCATGACCGATCATCACGTGAGATGGAGTAGTTTTCAATGGTGAACATCGTTATGTTGATCATATCTACTATATGATTCACGCTCGACCTTTCGGTCTCCGTGTTCCGAGGCCATATCTGCATATGCTAGGCTCGTCAAGTTTAACCTGAGTATTCTGCGTGTGCAAAAACTGGCTTGCACCCGTTGTAGATGGACGTAGAGCTTATCACACCCGATCATCACGTGGTGTCTGGGCACGACGAACTTTGGCAACGGTGCATACTCAGGGAGAACACTTCTTGATAATTTAGTGAGAGATCATCTTATAATGCTACCGTCAATCAAAGCAAGATAAGATGCATAAAAAGATAAACATCACATGCAATCAATATAAGTGATATGATATGGCCATCATCATCTTGTGCTTGTGATCTCCATCTCCGAAGCACCGTCATGATCACCATCGACACCGGCGCGACACCTTGATCTCCATCGTAGCATCGTTGTCGTCTCGCCAATCTTATGCTTCCACGACTATCACTACCGTTTAGTAATAAAGTAAAGCATTACATCGCGATTGCATTGCATACAATAAAGCGACAACCATATGGCTCCTGCCAGTTGCCGATAACTCGGTTACAAAACATGATCATCTCATACAATAAAATTCAGCATCATGCCTTGACCATATCACATCACAACATGCCCTGCAAAAACAAGTTAGACGTCCTCTACTTTGTTGTTGCATGTTTTACGTGGCTGCTACGGGCTTAAGTAAGAACCAATCTCACCTACGCATCAAAACCACAACGATAGTTTGTCAAATAGACTCCGTTTTAACCTTCGCAAGGACCGGGCGTAGCCATACTTGGTTCAACTAAAGTTGGAGAGACAGTCGCCCGCAAGCCATCTCTGTGCAAAGCACGTCGAGGGAACCGGTCTCGCGTAAGCGTACGCGTAAGGTTGGTCCGGGTCGTCTCATCCAACAATACCGCCGAACCAAAGTATGACATGCTGGTAGGCAGTATGACTTGTATCGTCCACAACTCACTTGTGTTCTACTCGTGCATATAACATCAACATAAATAACCTAGGCTCGGATGCCACTGATGGGTTTCGTAGTAATTTCAAAAATTTTCCTACGCACACGCAAGATCATGTGATGCATAGCAACGAGGGGAGAGTATTGTCTACGTACCCAACGTAGACCGACTGCGGAAGCGATGACACGACGTAGAGGAAGTAGTCGTACGTCTTCTCGATCCAACCGATCAAGCACCGAAACTACGACACCTCCGAGTTCGAGCACACGTTCAGCTCGATGACGATCCCCGGACTCCGATCCAGCAAAGTGTCGGGGAAGAGTTTCGTCAGCACGACGGCGTGGTGACGATCTTGATGAACTACAACAGCAGGGCTTCGCCTAAACTCCGCTACAGTATTATCAAGGAATATGGTGGCAGGGGGCACCGCACACGGCTAAGGAATAGATCACGTGGATCAACTTGTGTCAACTTGTGTGTTTAGAGGTGCCCCTGCCTCCGTATATAAAGGAGGATAGGAGGGGAGGCTGGCCGGCCAAGGGGGGGGAGGCGCAGGAGAGTCCTACTCCCTCTGGGAGTAGGATTCCCCCTCCAATCCTAGTCCAACTAGGATTCCTCGGAGGGGAAAAGAGGAGGAGGGGGCCGGCCACCTCTCCTAGTCCTAATAGGACTAGGGGAAGGGGGGGGGGGCGCAGCCCATCTAGGGCAGCCCCTTCTCTTTTCCACTAAGGCCCACTATGGCCCAAATAGCTCCCGGGGGGTTCCGGTAACCCTCCCGGTATTCCGGTAAAATCCCGATTTCACCCGGAACACTTCCGATATCCAAATATAGGCTTCCAATATATCAATCTTTACGTCTCGACCATTTCGAGACTCCTCGTCATGTCCATGATCACATCCGGGACTCCGAACAACCTTCGGTACATCAAAATGCATAAACTCATAATATAACTGTCATCGTAACCTTAAGCGTGCGGACCCTACGGGTTCGAGAACAATGTAGACATGACCGAGACACGTCTCTGGTCAATAACCAATAGCGGGACCTGGATGCCCATATTGGCTCCTACATATTCTACGAAGATCTTTATCGGTCAGACCGCATAACAACATACGTTGTTCCCTTTGTCATCGGTATGTTACTTGCCCGAGATTCGATCGTCGGTATCCAATACCTAGTTCAATCTCGTTACCGGCAAGTCTCTTTACTCGTTCCGTAATACATCATCTCACAACTAACATATTAGTTGTAATGCTTGCAAGGCTTATGTGATGTGTATTACCGAGAGGGCCCAGAGATACCTCTCCGACAATCGGAGTGACAAATCCTAATCTCGAAATACGCCAACCCAACATCGACCATTGGAGACACCTGTAGTACTCCTTTATAATCACCCAGTTACGTTGTGACGTTTGGTAGTACCCAAAGTGTTCCTCCGGTAAACGGGAGTTGCATAATCTCATAGTCATAGGAACATGTATAAGTCATGAAGAAAGCAGTAGCAACATACTAAACGATCGGGTGCTAAGCTAATGGAATGGGTCATGTCAATCAGATCATTCTGCTAATGATGTGACCTCGTTAATCAAATAACAACTCATTGTTCATGGTTAGGAAACATAACCATCTTTGATTAACGAGCTAGTTAAGTAGAGGCATACTAGTGACACTTTGTTTGTCTATGTATTCACACATGTATTATGTTTCCGGTAAATACACTTCTAGCATGAATAATAAACATTTATCATGATTATAAGGAAATAAATAATAACTTTATTATTGCCTCTAGGGCATATTTCCTTCACTAACAAACCATCATATTTAATAGAGTAGTAGGACTTGGCAATATTATGAGCCACTTTCTTCGCATCTCTCCTAATATGTGTCAGCTTGAAATTCTGCAACACATTCATCACTCCATGTGCTTCCTTCTTCAGGTTAACTGAAGTGAATCTGTCAAAAATAACATGAGATAAAGAATTATGCACGTATTGACAGTCCTTCTATAGAATAACCGATCGATAGATAGAAAGGTCAAAGCATTCGCAGTAGTGAGCAGTCGTCAAGAAGAAGTAGAAGAAGTGGTATGCGAAGATATAGAGCACACTACGGCTCATCAAACCTTTGCGCTTTGGTTACAACTCAAGCAGTTTGTTTTCATGTAGCCATTGTCAAATATGAAACTCGCATCCATATTAATCTTATCAAGCCATGTGGTGGTACTCCCCAAGTCGTAGAACAAAGCATATGAGAAAACATCACATATTTATCCTTGTCACCCTCCACAAAATTACCCAGGAAGAACCTACAAACGAAGTCCAGAAATTATCCAAGAAACACACAGAAGTTGAAATAATTGCCTTCCCCTTGACAAATATATTATCATGACAAAAATGACATGTTGAATAAACATGATTTTTGCTTGAGAGTATTCATCAACATTTACATACGGAAGAATCAACCAATTTGAAAATATCACACATAGCAAGTAGCAACACATGAGCCTTCATACACATGACTAGAGCATGAAATACATCATCCTCATCCCACAAATATTGCACGTACTGCAGGTAATCTGATGTTGATTCTTCCTCTTAGAGATCGGCTTATGGCTCCCGCTCTTGTTTCCTCCACCCTTCCCTCCCTACCGTCGGCCTTTCCCTCCTAGGTCTCCCACCATCCCACTCATTCCCCGTATCCCCTCATGCAACATCGATGACCACCTAGTCCACACCTGGGACTAGACACAGTCACCTTCCACCTTGACGGGGATGCCAAACTCGACTTCCAGAATGTCATTTGGTCCTTCCTACGCTCAAGAGTTTCACCGTCGGGCCACGACCGCTCCGTGGCTGATGCCCTCGCCATCAACTTCCGCTCATTGTCACTCCCCCTTGGTACTGCTCTGGTTGCTACATTGTTGCATGTCCCCTTCGGTGGCATCGCTTTTGAGTTCATTGTCTCCCATGTCTGCAGCACCATGTTTTTTTGCTTGTTGCCTGTGATGTTGTCACAAGGCTCATCTCTGATTATTCTCTCATCTCCTTAGACCACTACTTCTCCAAGGTATCCATCAACCCGCTGCAATCCCTCGACATCAAATCGGCCTCCTTATCCACCTCAGGCGCTCACTCCTCCTCCTGCTAGATCATCCTCTTCCTTCGTTGTAGGTGTTAGGGCATATTTCTCCCTTAGTGGTTTTGGTGAATGATGACAATAGTTTTGCAGACTAATTGTGTGCATTGAGCATTTCAGATAATCTATCATATGGCACAAAAGACGATTTGAACCCCTCTGGATATTTATGAAGACGGTATTTCTCTTGCATTTCATTTTTGGTGGACTTGAGTCGTAGGATCACCGTACTATTAAGAAGGGGTCCACTTCGGAAAGGTTTGCGTGGAATTAACATGTACACTATCACCTTGCACCCTCTTTCTTTCCCGTCCCATGAGCTTGTCCCTCCTTTGTGCTTGGACCTTGTCTGAACAGCCTAAGCGGCAGTACTGCTCTGCCCCCCGGCAGTACAGCTCCAGCGATACTGTCGCTCTACAGTGCGGCTCCTACTTCCACCTGTTTTGAAGATTCCGTAAATGGGTGGTAGTACAGGAGAAGTTCTGTATAGTAGTACCACTCCTGCGGTACTACGGGCCTAACTGCCTCTCTACTACCGCGGGCTTACTGGGCACTCTCAGGCTAAGCGGAAGTACCGTTGCTCTGGCTTGTGCCACGGGGAATACCCCTTAATTTGGGTGTTCTGGACTGGCCTGTTCCACGGGCGAAAGTGGACCGGTAGTTCCTAGCGGCAGTACCGCCCCGGATGGCACTACCGCCCTACCCCAGCTAGACATCAAGGTTGTGGCTTGATGTGGACAACTAAGGTGACATGGTGGAGTTGACTGCTGGCACAACAAGGCAGTACCTTACCGCACTGCAGGCGCACACGCGTAGCATTCGTGGTGGTGCTTCAGGATTCCAATGTACTGCGTCCAGGTTCAGAACGAGCTTGCCAGTGGACCACTATCATCCCATTATTTAGTGAGCTGGAGCGCTGCCATGTTATCCACGAAAAACTCTTTGTCCGTTGTTCAACACTGAGCAGATGTACCATCGGCGGGAGTGGCAGTACCACTCTGGCGGAACTACTACGGCCTCCCTGACTTGCTCAGTTGTACACAACTGCTAGAAATTTTGTGCCAGCGGAAGTACTGCCCCCCTGAGCGGTACTACTGCTTGTGCACGGGCTGTGGGAGCATAATTGTTGGATTTTATCCCCCACTATCTAAGGGAGTCATCTTCCCCAAGTTGACTTATCTCTTCCTCCCCCAAGCTCCATTGTTGATCACAACCTCATTCTTCCCGATCTCTCTCCCTAGCTAATAAAACTTGTTTATTCTTTAGTGATTGCTTGAGAAGGCCCAGATCTACACTTCCACCAAGAGAAATTTGATTCCCCCCACTAATCCCTTACGGATCTTGTTACTCATTTGTGTTTGAGCACCATAGACGGTTGAGGTCACCTCGGAGCCACATTCTGTTGTGGTGAAGTTTTGTGGTGTTATTGGGAGCCTCCAATTTGATTATGGAGAGAGCCCCAACCTTGTTTGTAAAGGTCCGATTGCCGCCTTGAAGGGCACCACTAGTGGAATCATGGCATCTTGCATTGTGTGATGGCGTGAGGAGAATAGGGTGGCCCTAGTGGCTTCTTGGGGAGCATTGTGCCTCCACACCGCTCCAACAAAGACGTACTTCCTCTCAAAGGGAAGGAACTTCGGTAACACATCCTCGTCTCCCTGACTCCACTTGTGGTTATATCTTACCTTTACTTTGTGCTTGATTTACTTGTGTTGGTTATCTTGCTTACTTGTGGTGTTGTATTTGCTAGCATCATATAGGTTGTTCACCTAGTTGCATATCTAGACAACCTATTTATTGCTAACCCTAATGTGTTAAAATCTAAAATTTGGTAGTTGCCTATTCACCCCCACTCTAGTCAACCATATCGATCCTTTCAATTGGTATCAGAGCCTCGTCTCTTTATTAAGGGTCACCACCCAGAGAGTATAGTTGATGAAGAGGAGGAAGTTCTCGAGGCCGTCGAGTTGAACTCAATCACCCGAGACGACTTAAATGAAGCACTGGCTTCACTTGAGATGTCTATGACGGCCGAGGTCAAGTCAATGCTAACATAATTACTTGAGCGGTTGAAATCTACTCCAAATCCGTTGTTTGTGGTTATTTCCACCGCATCGGAGTCAGAGGCCAATTCCGGCAAGGAAACGACTAAAGGTACTCAAACCTCCTCTCATCAAAACAAGAACGGGATGGGAACCTTTGCCTTAGCCCCCTCCCTTGATATATGGAGGACCGGTCCCTACACCGCATATTAACAACCTTGGTCCTCCTCCTAAGCTTGTAAATGGCGATTTCGCTAATTGGTTGTTTTGCATTAAGTCTCATTTGTATCACAGCTCAACAAATCTTTGGAGAATCATCGAGCAAGGTTTCTACCCGCATGATCCAAACAACCTCACTCCAAAAGAAGAGGCGGACAATCAATACAATCACTCCGCATTGTTCATCCTCTAATCCGTGGTGCCTCCTGAAGACTTATCTCACTTCTGTCCTTTCTCCCGTGCAAAAGATTATTGGGAGCACATCATATCTTTGTACAAGGGGAGCTCAAGCATTTAATGGTCCAACTTTGAGATGGTTCTTGATGAGCCCGATGAATTCGTGATGAATGAAGATGAGGACCCTCGTGATCTCTACCGGAGATTGAAAACTCTTGTTGTCGCTCTACTAGATCATGGGAGCAAGGATACGAATGAAAATTGTATCAAGCGCATTTCTCAAGGCCATCATGCCATTCAACAAGGTCATGTCCTCCGTGATTCATCAAAGGCGGGATTTCCACACCTTGTCTTGAAGTGAAGTGTTGGATAAGTTTATTGCCATGAACATCATGAACAAGACCACCGACAATGCTCTAGCTCGTGTCCGATAAAAGAAAGCCTCTCCCAACCTTGCCTTGAAGGCTAAGGCCATTTCGGAAGAAGAAGAAGAAGAGTCTTGCCCTAAAGACACCAAATATGCTTACCACGAGCACATGGCTCTTGCTTCAAGGCAATTTTCGGGAAACAAGAGAAGCTCAAGGCCCAAATACTCCAAGAACAACTCAAGTGGTTCAAAGAGCAAGCAACGAGTGAAAACTTGCTACAATTGCAGGAATGTGAGTCACTTTGTGGTGGACTGTCCCTATGAGAAAAGGGAGCACAAGGATGGCAAGCTCATCCGCAAAGAAAAAGCCAAGTCAACCAAGAACAACTTCACCAAGAAGATACGTCAAAAGGGCTTGGTGGCACATGAAGAGTACACCTCCAATGATGATGATGATGATGATACAAGTGGTGAAGGAAGGGTAACAACAACCA
The DNA here is from genome assembly GCF_018294505.1 of Triticum aestivum. Taxonomy (NCBI): domain Eukaryota; kingdom Viridiplantae; phylum Streptophyta; class Magnoliopsida; order Poales; family Poaceae; genus Triticum; species Triticum aestivum. Next base: position 519,194,918 of record NC_057801.1, read on the forward strand.
TGGCCATTTCCACCTCTTTCCCTTCCAAGGTGTCTCTCTTTGTGCCCCCAATGAGAATCTCATTTCCAAGTACCTCATGTCCAAAGTTATCAACAAGGTAACCCCCAACATCAAAACCACTATCACTACTACTCCCTCTTTGTTAGATTGTGTAGATGATAGTGAGGTGGTGAAAGTTGATGAAAATGAGTTTGACAAGTTCTTGAATAAGCTCAATGGTGAAACCAAGAAGCACTTTGTTGCTCTTTTGGAACAACTTGGTGAAGCCAATGATATCATTGAGTCTCATGAGGACACGATCTCCAAGTTGGCGGGGCATAGTCGTGATTTTGTCGATGAGACCGTGGATCTTTCCATTTCTCTTGAGGAAGAGCAAGGACTTTGTTTGAATCTTGAGGAGTCACACAACATTGTCCTTGCTAAATTGCAAAAAGATCTTAATCATGCTAATGTTCTTACTCGTGTGCTTAAATCTAAGAAAGTTGCACTTGGGATTGGCCATGAGAGACTCAGAGAGGAGTTTGACATACTCAACAAAGCTCACAAGGTCTTGAAGGGTGCTCACACTTCCCTCAAGGAGTCTCATGATAAACTCCAAGTGAATCTAACCAAGGAGATAGCAACATGTCCTCCTTTTGTTTTATTTTATAATGCAAATGCTACTACCCCTTGTTGTGAGCATGTGCACCTTGTGGAGGATAATGCCAAGTTGAAAGAACAACTTGAGAAAGGCCTTGTGACTTGTATACAAGGTGAGAAAAACCTCAATGACCTTTTGAGAAATCAAAAGGAAGTTGTGGCGAAGGAAGGGCTTGGGTTTGTACCTAAGTCAAAGAAGAAGTAGAAGAACCAGGCCAAGCAACCCCTCCCAATCAAAGAAGTCTTTGTAAATGCGGGAGAGGGTGCTCATGAGAAGAAGAAGAAGAACATGGGAATGGTTGGTACTGCCCAGAAGGGCAAGACCACCCATTATAAAAAAGCTAGTGACTTTAATCCCTCTTATATGTTTTGTGTCATGCTAGTGATGGGCATGTTTATGCCAATTTGTTGGTTCTTATTATGATTATGTTGAATGGTCTATTTGGGTTCCTAAGACCCTTGTTTCTAACCTCAAAGGACCCCATTCAAAAATGGGTACCTAAAACCAAGCATTGATCTTGTGTAGGAGTTTGCTTCAGGTGGGGTGTCATGGTTGCTCGATAGTGGAGCAACAAATCATATGACCGAGAGCAAGGACTTGGTGGTGGACGTTCAACCTACTCCATATATGCCCACTCATGTCCAATTCGGTGATGCTTCGACGTCTAAGGTATTGGGTATTGGCAAGGTGTGGTCATCTCTCAAGATTTATCTATTGAGAAGGTCATGCTTGTTGAGTCCCTTGCGTACAACTTACTTTTCGTTTGTCAACTTGCACTCATGGGCTTTACAACATTCTTTGATCTTGGTACCGTGGCCCTTTTGTGGAGAAATACTCTTAAATTAGCATTTGTTGGGCATGTAGAGAATGGTCTCTATGTGGTTAACTTTTCAGAGCGACCCCACTAAGACCGTGCCATGCCTAATGGCAAAAGTTGATGTGTGATGGCTTTGGCATCACTGATTAGCCCATGTCAATATGAGATCTTTGCAAAGTCTCCTCAAAGGGGATCACGTTCGTGGACCAACAAATGCGAGTTTTGTCAAAGACCGTGCTTGCAGTGTTTGTATCGAAGGAAATCTTCATGAAATGGCTCACCGACCCATGACTATCATCTACTTGAGAGGCCCTTGGAGCTCCTCCACATGGATCTCTTTGGTCCTCCATCATTCGATAGCCTTAAGGGAAGAAAGTGTTGCTTGGTTATTGTAGATGATTACTCAAGATACACATGGGTATACTTCTTCAAGAGGAAGAGTGAGACTCAACTAACCTCCATCGACTTTACAAATGAAGCTCAATGTCAATGTGAAGCAAAAATCTTGATGATCCAAAGTGACAACGGCATCGAGTTCAAGAACTACACCTTGAATGAGTTTCTTAGTGATTAGGGGATCAAGCACCAATATGCCACACCCTATACCCCTCAAAAAATGGTGTGGTGGATAGGAAGAACCAGACGTTCATGGATGCGGCAAGGACCATGATGGTGGAATTCAAATCTCCGTACAACTTTTGGGCCGAAGCCATCAACACCGCATGTCATGCAAACAATTGGCTCTATCTTTTCAAATGCTTGAACAAGTCTCCATATGAGATACTTACCGGTAACAAGCCCAACCTCAAGTACTTCCGGGTGTTCGGTTGTAAGTGTTTCATTCTCAAGAAAGGTGTTTGTTTGTCTAAATTTGAACCTAGATCTCAAGAGGGCATATTTGTTGGTTATGCTACAAACTCTCATGCTTACCGTGTTCTCAAAAAGTCCAATGGACTCATTGAGGAGATGTGTAGCATGGAGTTTGATGAAAATAATGGCTCCCAAATGGATCAAAGTGGTCTTTGTGATGTAGGTGATGAAATTCCTCCTCAATCCATAAGAAGAATGGGGATTAGTCAAATACTCCCCATTGAGGAACCCCTTGTAGCCAAAGGAGAAGGACAATGCTCTACTCAAGTGGAGCCATCACCGACACTAGACCCACGCGCTTTCGAAGAACAAAGTGAAGGCCCTCAACCAAGTGAACAAGATCAAGGGCAAGATCAACCTCACGTTGGCGGTGGTTTACCAAGTGATGCCCAAGATCGAGTTCATGACACCGAGCAAGCTCAATATAAAGAGCAAGCTCAAGCGGTGCTCAAGATGATCAAGATGACGATCCTCAAATTCCTATTGAGGAACTTTTGGAGCGTCATGCCGCCAAGGTGGCTTCAAAGCTCAAGCATCAACAACATGTCATGAAGAATTTGCTTGGAAGCTTGAGGAAAGGGGTAACTACTCGTAGACAATTGTCAAACTTTTGTGAGCATCACACATTTGTTTCGTGTGTTAAACCCCAAAAGGTACATGAGGTGCTCGATGATGTGGATTGGCTTGAAGCCATGCATGATGAACTCAACAACTTCGAGCGCAACCAAGTTTGGGAATTAGTGCCAAGGCCAACAGAGGACCACAATGTCATTGGGACCAAATGGATATTCATGAACAAACAAGATGCGAACGCTGAGGTTGTTCAAAACAATGCAAGATTGGTGGGACAAGGCTACTGAAGTCAAGGGTATCGACCACGATGAAATCTTTGCCCCCTTTTCTCATCTTGAATCTATTTGCATGTTGCTTACATATGCATATCATCATGATTTCAAATTGCAACAAATGGATGTGAAGAGTGCATTTCTTAATGATCCTTTGAATGAGTTGGTATATGTCAAACAACCATTCGAGGATCCCAAGCTCCCCAATCATGTATACAAACTCAACAAGTCACTCTATGGCCTTAAACAAGCCCCATGTGCATGGTACGAGCACCTTACCAAGTTGTTGCAAGGTCATGGGTTTGAAATTGGGAAAATCGATCCCACTCTTTTTACTAAGAGGGTAAAAGGGGATTTTTTTTTCATATGTCAACTATATGTTGATGATATTATATTTGGTTCTCCTAACAAATCTTTCAATGATGAGTTTGCCACACTAATGACCAAGAAGTTCAAGATGTCTATGATGGGAGAGTTGAAGTTCTTTCTTGGGTTCGAAGTGAAGAAAAGAAGAGAAGGAACCTTCATCAACAAAGCCAAATATACCCAAGACATGCTCAATAGATTCAAGCTAGATGATGTCAAGTCAGTCAAGTTTCCTATGCCTACCAAATGCCAGCTTGACATTGATCCCAATGGTAAAATGGTGGATCAAAAGGTATATCGCTCCATGATTGAATCTTTGCTTTTTACCTTTGTGCATCTAGACCGGATATTATGTTAAGTATGGAAATGTGTGCAAGGTTCCAAGCCGCGCTAAGGAAACTTCTATGTGGCGCTCAAGCGTATCTTCCAATATTTGGCTCATACCCCAAACTTTGGCCTATGGTACCCCAAAGAAGCATGCTTTGATCCAATGGGTTATTCAGACTTGGATTGGGTGGGAGATGTTGTGGATAGGAATTCAACTTCCGGAGGGTGCCAATTCCTTGGTCGCTCTTTGGTGAGTTGGTCTTCAAAGAAGAAAAAATGTGTGTCTCTCTCTTCCACCGACGCCGAGTATGTAGCCGCCGCAAGTTGTTGTGCACAATTGCTATGGATGAGGCAAAACTTTAAAGGATTATGGTGTCACTTGTGACAAAGTGCCTCTTCTATGTGACAATGTAAGTGAAATCAAGATTTCCCACAACCAAGTGCCTCATAGCAAGAAGAAGAACATTGAGATTCGTCATCATTTCATTCAGGATCATATCAAGCATGGGGAGATTGACATTATGTACGTCAACACTCAAGAGTAACTAGCGAACATTTTCACGAAGCCCTTGGATGAAGCAAGATTTTGCGAGTTAAGGAATGAGCTAAATATCATTGATTCGAGCAATGTGCTTGAATCTAGGCACACCCCGCCACATTCTTCATATTATCTTGTTCTACTTGTAGGCATGGACATATGGGGAGTGTTATTCTCTTAATGAGCTCTCCCTACCCCCATTATGCATAAATTGATCAAGTCTTTCACATTAGCCATTTTTTATGGTACTTGTGCTTTAAAGATGAGTTTTGGTCATGGCCCCAAGGTTAAAATCTTCGTGGTGACATACCAATTGACTCATACATAGGTGACTCCGGTCACTGCCCTCTCGTTGAGAGGTTTATCTCCGTGTGGTTTGAGTTGTGTTTTCTAGTCCTAGGCTTTTTGGGTGTTGGTTTATTCCTTGTGTGCTCTTGTTTTCGTTGTCTTTGAATTTGGATTATTCCTTTCCATTTGTGATGTTTTCTTGTCCCAAGCCCTCCCTATCTCAAACCTCTCAAATATTGCATAAGCTCTTATTCCCCTTCTTGATCTAGTGCAGTTTTTTGATAGCGGGTGGTACTACCGCTGACAGAAACGGTACTGCCGCTTTGGCGGTACTACCGCGCATGCTGGCGGTACTATCTTTGAGTGCAGTGTGTTGATCCCCACCATCTCCTCTTGCCATGGATATCAGAATTGCCCTTGTTTTCCTCTCCTGCAATTCTGTTTTTTGAATCTTGGTTTTAGGGCAATGCATGTGGTATTCGTAGATTTTTTGCTGAATCTAGGCATGAGTAGGATGTAGGATGAGTGTTAGATAGGAATATAGTAGTCTTTGCCAAGATTTTGCACTTCTACGTCACCGGTACTACCGGATCCACACCTCGGAAGTTTTCTTGTTGGGTGGGCGGTGCAACCGCTTAGATGCGGTCGGTACTACCACTTGTAGTGGTTCTACCGCTCGTGTCGAGCGGTACTACCGCTTACCCTTCGGCGGTACTACCACAGGTGGGCATGGTACTACCATTATGATCTAGATTTTCAAAAAAATGCACTTACCTCTTCTCATTTTATGTCCTTTGCCTTATGCAATGACTTTACACATGCTTTTCCCTCGATTTGTGTTTCTGGGTTCCAGGTGATGGTAGCTCCATTCATCATGCTCGTCGCAGGAATCCAGATCGTCACTACAAAAAAATACACTTCCGTGATGATACGTGTTTGTCACAGTAGGTCGCGTTTTTTTTCATGCATGTACATCCATGACGATTTTATGACAGAATCAAGATAGTCATACTTGTGCTGTCGTAGAAGTGTTCCATGACATTACCAAAATTATCATCACAGAAGTGTCCACTTCCATGAAGATAAATCACACGTCATAGAAGTGCTTTCGTCAAGGGTGACCGACATGTGGCATCCACCGTAATGGGACGTCGTTAATCGCCGTTAAGCTATCGGGTCCGGTTTTGGATCCGATAACCCGCTAGCAGCCACGACCAATGCTGATTTTCCATGTGTAAAATTCTCATTGGCTGACGGATCCATGCGTCAGCTCGTGTTGGCACATGTGTCACTCATCCAACGGTCGAGATGGGCCTATGATATGTTGACATGTGGACGGGCCCAAAAGTGGCCCATAAAGTTTAAATGGGCTGGCCCAACTGAAGGCCCATAAGATTTAGCGGACCATAATGGGTCGGCTCAGATAAAGGCCCACAAGATTTTGCAGACCATAATGGGCCGGCCCAGCTAAAGGCCCACAAGATTTAGCAGACCACAATGGGCCGGCCCAGCTAAAGGCCCACAAGATTTTGCAGACCACAATGGGCTGGCCCGGCTAAAGGCCCAACATTCTCTGTCAAATCGGCCCATCAACAGCCTCTCCTAAACTTGTCATGCGGCCCATGGTCACTTCTAGCCCATTAACAGTCCGCTAAATAATTGGGCCGAATTACGACCCGGTGTATTTCCGGCCTATTAATGGTCCTGCTTCGTTTGGGCCCATTTACAGGCCATCAAAACTTTCGGCCCATAAACGACCGTGAAGGATTTGGGTCATATTCGGCCATGTCTGACATTCGGCCTATTAGATGCCCACTATAGATTTGGGCCACTTTCGGCCTGTTGTCAATTTCGGCCTGTTAACGCCGGACGAAAACCATGGGCCATATGTGGCCCAACGTCATATCGGGCCCATTAATGGCCCATATAAAAAGGACGATAATCTAGCCCGACCGAAGTTCCGGCCTGTTAAAAGCCCGTGTATTAGGTCGGCGCATTTACGGCCCGACCGAATTTCGGCCTGTCAAAGATCAGCATCGTAAATGGGCCACCATTTCGGCCTGCTAAGACCAGTGGGTTATTTGGCACAATCAGGGCCCAATCTCACTTTCGGTCTATTAAAGGCTCATGTTTTTATGGGCTCGAGATATTTACACCTGTAAACAGTCTATTTTTACTGAGGGCCCAAATTATGTTTAGGCCTGTTAAAGGCCCACTATGGGCACAGGCCTACCAGAAAAATATGAAAGCTTATGCTGATTTAGGCCCAGATATTTTTAGTGGGCTACATGCCAATTTTGGTCCGTAATCATTTTTAGCCCAGTTGGAGTGGGCCCGGCGAATGTTGGCATGTTGGGCTCCTACGAAGCTTTCGGCCGAATACATTACTAAGATAAACCTACACTATACAAAAATAGCGTCGTAATTACTACAGCCTATGGCAGCATCATAAATGTTGTATCACAACAAAATAAATTCCAACCATACAACAAAAGGCCTGTTGGCATAAACTTTACAGTCCTTCCAGATAAAAGCACCATCAAATGTATAGAAGCACAAATCATTTGACCTGAGTGCTAATGTTTCAGGTTGTAGAATCTGATGGAGCAGCACGGTCTTCACCTTTTTTCCGCCATTGCTCTTGAACAACGAAGCGAATGTCTGATAGTCTCGTTTCAAAACCATTCATATCATGACGACATTTGTCAACCACTATTCTTGTTTCCGAAATGACGTCCATTAGGGATTGGACTTGTGTCTGGAGCACAGATATATCACTCTGTCTAGCAGGAAGATTTTGTTCAGTAGGCGATTTGGACGAGGTTACCTTGACAACCAACCCAGAATTACGCAGGAAGGTGCTTTTTGCACTGTTAGTGGAGAGATACTAACGCACTACAGCAAGAGGTGACATTGTGCCGGTGGTAGCCTCATCACCTTCAGGTGGTTGTGGCTGTTCAATCATTTGTTCCATAGCTTCCTGAAAGTTTGAACTTGTAGATTAGTGTACCAGATAAGTTACTAATGAGACAAAAACAAACAAAGTAGGTTAACGTTTATAGATAACTTATTTTGGTGAACTACTGTAATACATTAGCATGTATTGTAGTGCCAACTACATAATAAAATCACTTTCGGAACATATGTCCATGTAGCATGCCTACCGTATTGTCTATTTCCTCACATTCGTTGACATCTAAGGATAAAGAGACATGGTTTAAAGTAGGATGAACATAGTATGACATCATTCATATCATGGGCAAACAGATATAAAACAAACAGGCTATTTTATCACCGTGTGCGCACGTGAACATAACAACTAGATTACATATCAAGACCAAAAGAATATCCTTCATCTCTTTTAAACCATTTAAGGTGAAATGATACGCTAAGACAACTGTGTATAAAAGTGAACAGAGTAATTAACATTGGCTGCGAACCAAGTAGTTAAATGAACACATCACAGTACCAATCAGTTCAAAGGCAGGATGAGTAAGGACTTACAACACCGGCTTGAACTGGTGTGCTCATGCCCTTCATCTTGCTAGTGTGTCAATCCTTGAAGATTTGCACTGCATTTGGTTCAGGTTCTTTTTGGTCTGCACGGGCTTTCCTCTGTATTTGGAACAAGTCAATATAGATACGATAATATGGCACACAAAAAAGAAGGAAGTAGCAGCTATTTACAAGAGCCTCGCAGTGTGCAATATAGCTATGAGATCTTGTTGTCTGTTGGAATTTCACTTTAGAACGGTTGGTTTTGTTCTTAAAACAGTTAGCCTAGAAGAAGATACACTTGTAAGGCACAAACATAAATACAAGTTCAATATGTGGTCTGATCAAATATATATAGCCTACCTGATACTTTGGATCAGACCAGTGTTTAACATGGGCTGTCCAGTCTTCATCTGTAATATATTCCACTGGAGATGTTTGGGCGATTTCATTGTTAGCCTTGCCTTCAAAGTGAGATTTTATAAGGTGGTACCGATATTGTCGCAGAGCAGACTGAAAAACATGAGTGCATGCTTGTTTAGTTGCATCATCTTTCTGATCCAACTTGAACCTCATCTGTTGAAAAAAGAATGTGAGTCTTATTAGGAGGAAGCTAGAAAGTATGGGACAGAGCAAGACAATATTACTAATTGCGATGAATAACATTATTTACGGATAAATGGTCAAGGAAGGTGTTAAACTGGGTATTGTCTTTCTCATTCCTGTACTGGATCCATGTTGGGAGGATACGTGCATGACACCTAACGACAACGGCTGCCTCTGATACTAACTTGGCTGACTTTGTAGGATCACGTGGCCTTTTTAAACCTGCATCAAAATGGATCTCCATTCTTCCTCCTTTAGATTCTGTTAATCTATCAAGCATTATCCCTGATGTCTGTTTCCACTTGCGTCATGGTGCTAGTTCAACAAAAAATATGAAAAGTGTTAGTGTACATCAAACTGTGAGAGTACATATAAAGGAGCATGCAACTGCAACTTTACTCGATCAGGTACCGTCTTGGTGTTGATGCTCGAGGTAAATCTGATCTTGCCAAGTCCTGTTGTGTCAGCAGTGCTTCGGATGGCCAGCTCCGGAGGAAACGAACGAGTAACTCATTGAGATGCTGGTACAGTTGAAGCGGATGCTGCAGCTGGTGGAGCAGGTGATACTGTGTTTGTAGATTTAGCTGGTGGACTTGGACCTTCTACTGCACTATAAGTACCAGCAGAATCTCGACGACAGATCCTTTTCCGTTTCACCCGACGAGTAACACCACTCCCTACTATATCATTTTCCTTGCTCTTTTTTGACTTTGCCATGTCAAGTCGTACCCATAACACAAAAGAATAAAATCGCTCTTCAGAACTCATTGATGCATGATACAGACAAGCAATACTTTGATGTAAGACAACCGTATGAGGATGGAATCTGTAAGAAAAACAGGACGGCATGACATATTCACAGCTACGATGTGCAAACTAAGCAGAAGGATTTTCAAGAAAATAGAAGTAATGCAAGCTAGACACCATATGAAAGATGCAACCGATATTACTCTGCCAAGTTAAAAGTGTCTTGTCAGTACAACGTAGAAATCAATGCAAGATGCAACCACTATCAAACTGCCATGTTAAAAGCGTCCAGTCATGAGTGACTGATGTGGGATACACAACAGCGGTACTTTGATGTAAGAACATGGTATGATAGATAGATGCAGTGTATTCTACACACATTAAGCCATGTCATATGCACATGTATAACGTATAAACTTAGCAGGTGCAATTTAATCAAAATAGAAGAAACATAGGCTAGACAACATATGCAACATGGAACCAATTATCACACTGTCAACTTAGAGCAAGCACCTGCGATGGTGGAGTACGGGAGATGAACTCATCATGTAGACTTGGGACTTCAACTTCATTAGCAGTAGCAGTGGCAAATATAGAGAGTCTTTGTTTGCGTCGGTGCGGAGGACCACCAACATTCCCTAACTTACTCTTTTCCTTCCTATTTTCTGATATTGCCTTATGAAGTCAAAACCACAAGAAGATGAATAAAATTAGCTCTGCATAACTGGTTGATGCATGATACAGACAAACACTACTTTGATGTAAGGCAAGGGCGGGATAGGAGGATGGAATATATACAAAAAAGACAGTGTTTCATATTCACACGTACGATAGGAGGATGGAATATGTATGAAAAACAGTAAGCGGAAGGCATTTCAACAAATTAGAAGAAATGAAAGCTAGGCACCATATGAACATTCAACCAATATCACTCTATCAGGTAAAAAGTGTCTCGTTGTAAGTGCCATTTCAAGAAATTAGAAGCAGTACAAGCTAGAAGACAATGCAAGATGCAACCTACATCATAGTCCCAAGTTAAATGTGTCTTATGGGTAAGTGATCGTTGTAGGTATAAGTTGTAAGCTATGCAGATGCAATTCAACATAATCAGAAGCAATACAAACTAGACACCATACGGAAAACGCAACCACATATAACAGTTCCTGTACACATATGTTCTAGAAACAGGAATACATGTCATATTCACAGGCATTGTGTGTAAAGTGAGCAGATGCAATTCAAGTTAGAAACAATACAAGCTATACATCATATGAAACATGCAACCACATATAATAGTGCCAAGTTAGAGCAAGCACCTGTGATGGTGGAGTAGAGGAGATGTGCTCATCATCTACACAGCTACATTGACTGTCCAGCCTTGTGTTGTCTTGCGAATCTTGTTGGGAGGATGGCGGAGTAGAATCTATAGAGACCCCCTATTTGAGTTGCTCCGAAGGACCACCATCATCCACTGCCAGACTAATTTACTTCAGCTGTAATGATTTTGCATTGTGAAGTCAAACCGATAAGAAAATGGAATAAAATTCGCTCTTCAGAACTCATTCATGCATGATACTGACGAACACTACTCGGATGAAAGGCAAACACATGATGCAAGGATGGAATATGTATGAAAAACAAGATGGCATGACATATTCACACCTATGATGTGGTAACTAAGCAGAAGGCATTTCAACAAATTAGAAGCACTGCAAGCTAGACACCATATGAAAGATGCAACCAATATCACTCTGCCAAGTTCAAACTGTATGGCGTTTCAACAAATTAGAAGCAGTACATGCTAGAAATCATATGGAAGACACAACCAATATCATAGTGGCGACTTAACGGTGCCTTATCATAAGTGACTGATGCGGGATATGCAAGAACAGTAGTCTGATGTAGAAACAGGAACACATGTCATATTCACAGGCATTATGCGTAAAGTAAGCAGATGCAATTCAACAAAGTTAGAAGCAATACAAGCTAGACATCATACGCAACATGCAACCACATACAATAGTGCCAAGTTAGAGCAAGCACCTGTGATGGTGGATTAGGGGAGATGTGCTCATCATGTACACAACTACATTGACTGTCTAGCCTTGTGTTGTCTTGCGAATCTTGTTGGGAGGATGGCAGAGTAGAATCTGTAGAGAACCTCTGTTTCAGTTCCTCGGAAGGACCACCATGATCCAATGCCTTGCCAATTTCCTTCAGCTTTATTGATTTTTCATTGTGAGGTCATACCGACAAGAAAAAGGAATGCAATTCGCTCTTCAGAACTCATTCATGCATGATACTGACGAACACTACTCTGATGAAAGTCGAATCATGATACAAGGATGCAATATGTACGAAAAAAATGGACGGCTTGACATATTCACACCTATGATGTGGTACCTAAGCAGAAGGCACTTCAACAAATTAGAAGCACTGCAAACTAGACACCATATGGAAGGTGCAATCAATATCACTCTTCCATGTTAAAACTGTCTCGTCATAGGTGGCGTTCATCAAACTAGAAGCAATACATGATAGAAATCATATTCAAGACGCAAACCAATATCACACTACCAACTTAAAGGTGTCCCATCATAAGTGACTGATGCAGGATACACAAGAAGAGTAGTTTCATGTAAGAACATGGTGTGATAGACAGATATAGTATGTACCAAAAACGGAAAAGTGTGTCATATTCACATGTATCATGTGTAAGCTAAGCAGGTGCAGTTTACACTAATTAGCAGCAATACAAGCTAGACACCATATGCAACATGCAACCAGATATCACACTGCCAAGTTAGAGCAAGCACGTTGGATGGTGGAGTAGGGGAGCGGAGACTTGGACCTTGTAATGCACTATCAGTACAAGGAGAATTGGTATAGATGCTCCATTTACGTCGCTGCAGAGGACCACCATCATCACCTTCCTTACTCTTTTCCTTCCTCTTTCTTGATTTTGCCTTGTCAAGTCAAACCCACAAGAAAAAGGAATAAAATTTGCTGTTCAGAACTCATTGATGCATGATACTGACGAACACTACTTTCATGTAAGGCAGCCACATGATAGGAGGATGGAATATGTATGAAAAACAGGACGGCATGACATATTGACATGTATGATGTATAAAGTGTAAACTAAGCGCAAGGTGCTTGAGCTTGTAAGAATCAATGCAAGCTATAAACCATATGAGAAATGAAACCAATATCACTCTGCCAAATTAAAAGGGTGCCCTAACAAAAGTATTTGACCAAATTAGAAGCAATACATGGCAACAGGTTAGAAATAATACGCAATATGCAACGAATAAAGGTGACTCATCGTAAGTGATTGATGCAGGATATAGAAGAGAGGTAGTTTCATGTAAGAACAAGGTTGACATATAGATGTAGTGTGTACCAAAAATAGGAAGACATGTCATATTCACAGGTATAGTGTGTAAACTAAGCAGATGCAATTTACCCTAATTAGAAGCAGTACAAGCTAGACACCGTATGCAACATGCAACCACATATCACACTGCGAAGTTAGAGAAAGCACCTGTGATCATGGTGTAGGGGAAGTGCGGTCTTCAAGTACAGAGCTACATTCTATACCTTCATTTAGGCTTGCTGTTTCTTGAGAATCATGTGGAGAGGATGAAATTGCATTCTTTATAAGAGTAGTGCGTCTCATATTAACCCACGCGCGTGACTGTCTCATCATAAGCGATAGATGCAGGATACACAAGAACAGTAGTTTGATGTAAGAACAGGGTGTGATAGGCAGATGTAGTATGTACCAAAAATAGGAAGCCGTGTCATATTCACATGTATATTGTGTAAGCTAAGGAGATGCAATTTAACAAATTAGGAGCAATACAAGCTAGGAACCATATGCAACATGCAACCAGATATCACACTGCCATGTTAGAGCAAGCACCTTGGTTTGTGGAGTAGGGGAGATGAGATTTGGAACTAGCACTGCAGTACAAGTAGCAGGAGAATCTGCAGAGATCATCTGTTTCGGTTGCTCCAGAAGACCACCATCATTCCGTGCCTTCGTCCTTTCAGATTTTGCCTTGTCAAGTAAACACACAAGAAAAAGGAATGAAATTCGCACTTCCAAATTCGTTGATGCATGATACTGACGAACACAACTTTTATGTATGGCAACCATATTGTAGGAGGATGGAATATGTATGAAAAACGCTAAGCAGAAGGCATTTCAACAAATTGGAAGCAATGCAATCTAGACACCGTATGAAAGATCCAACCAATATCACTTTACCAAGTTAGATGTGTCTCATTATAAGTGGCACTTCAACAAATTAGAGGCAATACATGTTTGAAATGTTATGCAAGATGCAACCAATATTACACTGTCAACTTGAAGGTGTATCGTCAGAAGTGATTTATGAGGGATACGCAATAAAAGTAGTTTGATGTAAGAACATGGTTAATAGAAAGACGTAGTATGTACCAAAAACAGGAAGGCATGTCATACTCACAGGTATAATGTGTTAACTAAGCAGATGCAATTTACCCTAATTAGAAGCATTACAAGGTAGACACCATATGCAACATGCAACCACATATCACACTGCCAAGTAAGAGCAAGCACCTGCGATGGTGGTGTGGGGGAATTGCGGTCATCAACTAGAGAGCTACGTTGACTATCTTCATTTAGCCTTGCTGTTTCTTGAGAATCATGTGGGGAGGATGACACTGCACTCTTTAAACGAGTTGGGCATCTCACAGTAACCCACTAGGGTTACTGTCTCATCATAAGTGATTGACGAGGGATACAAAAGAGCATTAGTTTAATGTACAAACATGGTTAATAGACATATGTAGTATGTATCAAAAACAGGAAGGCATGTCATTATCAAAGGTATAATGTGTAAAGTAAGCAGATGCAATTTAACCAAATTGGAAGCAATACAAGCTAGACACCATATGAAACATGCAACCACATTTGACAGCGCGAAGTTAAAGCAAGCACTTGGGATGGTTGTGTGTGTGGAAATTGAGATCATCAACTACAGAGCTACGTTTACTGTCTCCAACTGTTAACACTGCACCCTTTAGAGCGTTGAAATGCTTAGTGGTTATCTTCGAATTACACAGGAGCAACTTTTGTCTTTTCTTTTCTTCATTCATCAAAACTGCGTTAGAGTCTAAAATACCCATGCATAAAAAACAATAGTGTGAGTATGGGTGAAGTGTGTGCACAATTAGTACAGTGTAAAGGTAGCCGATAGCAGGTCGGTGAGAAATAAATGACGGGAGACATATGATAGCTCTACAACATGCATGGCACACTAAATTACTACAGGATTCTATGAAAATAACAGTCGACTGAAAACAAATAGGTCAGTCCATTTTTTCTGCACCGTCCAATGTAAAAAGAATGGGTAGATCGCCTTCATCTACCTCCAGCCAGTCAGTGTTGACGATCTTCCTCGAAACGCCAGCGACCATTGGCCCAGTATTCCTCCCCTGCCTGCACCCTCCCCTCGACCTCACCGCACCGCCGTGCTTATCACCGCCCCTCGTCCATCCATTCAAGCCCCGCTGACCTCCAGATCGGGCGCAAGCAGCTCCTACACCCCACACCCCTATGATAGATACCCATGTGCCGCTTCCCCGGGGAACAGGCGGCCTAGGTGCTCCGCGTGCCTAAGCGGGTGCTGCTTCTTTTAATTGCGGTTCGACTGACGCGGAATTGAAATCCAGGCGGGTTACCGACCTCTAGCAAAGGTGAAATAGTAAAGGGAGGAAACCTTGTGCATTTAGTATCACGAAGAAGATGCAGTAAGAAGCGCTCAACTAGTTTCTTTCGTGGGATGGATATGGTGTGAGTAGAGACGTAAGATTTGCACGAATAAGGGAAGAGGAGTACCTCTTTCTGCTGGCAGTGCTGTGTCATCCTTCTGTTTTTCCAACGATCTTCTTGTGGTTCGCTGGAAACGAGAAGTTGTGGAGGATGGTGGAGCCTTGGACGAACCCATGGACAAGTTGTTGAGTGTGGTGCGGTGGCCGTCTGTCAGTGGAAGGGAACCAGATCCGAGGCGGTGAACAGCAGCGTAGCGGGAACAACTCTGGCGTGGAGTGGCAACAGTGAGGCGCAGGACGGCGTGGTAGGAGTGGTTCTGGTATGGCGCACGTCGACGTCGGCATCGTGGAGGCAGCTCTGCCTCGGCTTCAGTTGTTAAGTCCTTGAGGGCGTTGCGGTTGCGGTTGCGTTGGACGACGACATCATGGTACCGGCTCCGGCGTGATGGAGGAGGGCAGCGGTGGATTGGCCGCTATGGGGTGGAGGACGGAGGAGGCTGGGGTTTCGTGGATGGTGGAGAGGGCATTTTGGCGCCCACGGAGTATGAATGGGGAAACAGAGGGAGGCAGGGAACTAAGGGGGAACAATGTTTCAGTTTGAGACGCGCTTGTTTGAAATTTGGGGAAAGTTACAAACTTTGCCCCATCTAAAATTTCGGACATATTGCGGGTTGGGGGTAGGACAGTAATCTTAGGTGTCCCAAATGTGGGCGGGATAGATTTCGGCCGAGCGCATGGGTGTTTAGGCGCCCACGACGTATGAATGCTTCTCGGTGGCGGTTGAGACTGGCGTCTTGGTGAAGTTACAAACCTACCCCAGTTTAGACCTTTGCACATCGGGCCGATAGGCTACACGGGCCAGAGTCAGGACAGTAATTTCCTACCACCAAACATTAGTCTCGCGCGGTTTCGGGTGACCAGAGGCCTATTTGGCGTTTCGTTCAATATTTGGGAGCAGAAGCATTAACGTTTTCGGTTCTCTTGAATTGAACTTTCAGGATTTTTCAAACTTCACAAATCTTTACTCTTGAAAATCCTAAAGCGACGATTATTTTGGAATGGAGGGGGTACATTTGAATATACATTGTACACGAGTATATATTAAAAAATATGCAACTTACCTCAGTTCATGCATGGTTCCAGATATAATCTCCTTGGTTGCAAAAAAAAGTTAGACATGCGTATGAATATATATAACATGTTCAAACTCACAACAAAGATTGATGCCCCCTTTTACATCTGATTTACAAATGCCATTATCTCGGGTTCAAATAGATGAATGCACTTCCTATGAATTCTAATCTTCGAAACCCCCTTTATGTTGAATTCGACATGTATTCTATTTCATAGCTAGCAATTTGGAATGTATCCATGCAAGTGACAAATTTATAAAGTGCTTCACACTAACAACATGGAGTGCACTAATTAATGTTTATATATAAATTGCAAAAGCATCCATTGCATGTATTTCAAACCGCTCTCACTCTATGGATCGATAATATGAAATAAACACATGCACATGCTAGAATTCAATAGAGTATGGGTGTCTGATAGACCGATTTCCATCCATACGCAATTTGCAAAACTCATGATCTCATCAAAAAAAATGTGATTTATATTTTAATTTAATACGTAGAACCGCCTTTTACACGTAGATGCACTATGCCTCGGCCCGTTCTCACAATGTATTATATATCTCTCCATCTAACACATAAGTGCACACACTTTATATGCATCGGCATTTCTCTTTCACACATGCTCACAATCTCTCTCAGGGTGTCGGGGTGTCTCACGCACATGTTCTCTCTGTCTCTCTCTCTCTTTCTGACTACTACGTACCACTCTTTTCACTAATCTCAGTTGGAAAACACTATTTCTCTCACATGCATATATACACATGCACGGTCTCCTCTAGCCCTCTATACGCACATATATGTGCCTACGTGTTTCCCGCACGCACATTATCTTTAGGCCTCTCTCGCACACATTGCCCCCCCCCAGACACACCTCTCTCTTAGTAGTTGGCAGATATGATTTTATCATATCATTCGGTAGGATATCCCTGACTGTTTTGCTGGATGGTAATACGAGGCAAAGTTTTACCCTAGTTTGGACCCTTGAAGTTAAAGAAAGAGCCTACTCCTGGTACTGTATATTAGTGATAGGGGTGTGTACAAAGTACACGTGAATACCAAGCATTGTGCGTGTGTGTATACTATCGATGAACTAGGCCCCAAGCTTCTATAACATACTGGGGGCCTAGGGTTACAAATCATATATAGTCGGCTTATCACCAGTGGGGAAAGAGTCCTCCGTGACTCTGGTAGCTTCCTGTTGTGCGCTGAGTCCTCCACATGGGTCTTCGTATAACATGTCTCGGTCCAACCTATATGTGGTGTAGGATGGAACCGACCCATGAGTCTTCACGTTGACCCAGTGCCCACCACACCACACACGCAATCGGCCACTAAGAAAATAAGCATATACAATAGTACAATGTTATACATGAAAGTTAATTGCATGGTGCATCCAGAAATATTTGTTCTGCATTGTGAATGTTTATATATTCTCCTAAAATATTAGTCACGGGAAAGAGAAACGAAGGGCATATCTCTCCTTGTCTCCACCGGATACCCCCTCTTTCTACACCACTTTCACGTACACACACAAACTATCTCTCGACCCTCTAAAAGTATGCATGCCCACGACACATTGACGCGTGACGGTTAATGTATTTCAAGCTAAAGCACTATACGGTCACGGGACTTCAGAATATGCTCATTACAGTCATTGTATACATTCTCGTGGTGATCATACGGTATCTAGCTCATGATACATCTCCATATTTTGTTGATGACGACGGACTTTGCATTTGATGCGTGCTCCGTATTTTGTTGACGACACTTATGGTCATTGTATTTGAAGCGAAAGCACGATATGGTTACTGGACTTCAGAATAAGCTCATCACGGTCACCACATACATTTTGTCGTGCTAACCAACATGTGGTTGGATGGTTAGGAGGACACTGGTTTCTCGAGCCCACCAAGGTTAAAGTCCCGGTGCTCGCATTTATCTTGTGTTAATTTTAGTATTTTCCGGTGATGTGCGTTCAGTGGGAGGAGATGTTCCACTCAACTACGAGGCACCTATGGTGACTTCATAAAATCTCAAGATCATATGTTGGCCCACTCTCTCGAAGGTGCTCATAGGGGTATGGTCCACGTGTGTGCTCTTATAGCGGTCAGTGCTTGCGCGTATATATGAGCGCTTGCGTTTGTACCGTGTTAAACAAATACATGTCATGATTATACGGTCACTACATCACCTGTACAACTCCGTATTTTGTTGATGACACAATCAATTGACCAGTCAAACATTCCACGCGGCGCAACTAGTGTTGCACCATCGGGGTCCGTAACCATGGGGCCCACCTGCCAGCCCGTATATGAAAGAAAGAAATGGCAGTTTGAGTCTGTACTATGTTAATAAAATAGGAGTACATTTTAGGGTGATCATACGGTCACTGGCTCACCATACAGCTCCGTATTTTGTTGATAACACGATCAATTGACCAGTCAAACTGTCCACATTCAGCAGCGCACATTACCATAGGGCCCACCCGTCAGCACATATATGAAGGAAAGAAATGGTAATAAATTAGTGCTCAGCGGGAATCCGAAGTCGTGAGACCTCTGGTTGGCACTCGCCGGCGGTGGAGGTGCGGCGTTGATTGAGGAGTGGGGTGGGATCACCGGAGAAAAAGCTCGGCGCGGGGGGGGGGCTAGAGAGGAGTGGTTTCGGGGAGGGCGGGGCGGCATGGCGGCGCGGGCGGCGCTGGCCGGCGGTTCGGCCGGTGGTGGCTGGCGGCTCAGGGGGTGGAGTTTGATGAGAAACTGGAGGCCCTTGATTTCGTATCCAACGACTGGAAAATCAAATGACCAGAGATGAAAAAGTCAGTCGACTGACGTGTAGCCTCACCCCGCATGTACACATGCACGCACGCAAGACACACATGCAGGCAGGCGTGCAACGCTGACACATACACATAACATACACACGCACGCATGCAGGCGTGCAACACTGAGACGTACACATGCACTCACGAACACACGCACGTATGCACCCATGCATGCAACACTGAAACGTACCCTTGCACGCACGCAACACTCGCACACCTGTATGCACACATCACACGATGCAAGACACACGCTCAACCTATACGTGCATGCACCCTTTGTTAAGAACATGGATTGTTACGGGTATTAATCAACCTTAACTGTGATAAGCAGAACATTGATGTTTGTAGCGGTCTTTATGAATCACAACGTATCGAACGGGCTATCAACATAGTAGGCTTATCTACATGAAAAAGATGACATCACACTCAATGAACAATCATTGGTTTATGAAATGCCCGCTTCTGACCGCCCTGGCCCACCAAAGGTTCCTCTGCTGTGCGCTGCCAGCGTTGGGTCACTGACATGCATGCCATGTACCCAAAGATCCCACACGTCAGTGGAAGAATGGCACGGTGTCCTAGGTCAGAGTCGAGGGCGCCACTCGCTACACGCCCGGCTGAACATGCCTCCTTGCCGCATTCAAATGCCTCCATGGAACCCGCCCGTGTGGAAGCCGAGAAACCCACTCTGGACACACGTCCGTTCATGACCAGGCCGACATTAAACGCAACACCGGCCGAGCTCCTCCCGTCCGTCGTCTATTTAATCTCCTATTTAAACGAGGGAAAACGCCGGCCAAGAATCGCACACCTCCGCCGCTCCCCTATCTCCTCCTTCACCATTTTGTCCACTCTTACAATGGCTTACGAAGAGTAGTTATTCCGCATCCAAGCCGGCTGGGTAGCCCGCCGGATACGAGCTATACAGCTTGCTGATCCACCTCCCTCCCCTCGCCCGACGGAGCCAGTTGCCTCCACAAGCCGGCGCGTGGTTTAGGAACTTGCCGCTCCAGGCCAGCTCGACAAGGAGCGGCGCCTGGGCGTCGTTGCTGCCGTCCACGCCGCCGCCTCGTATCGCGTCTCCTGTTTCTGTAGCCGAGACTCCCATGCCGACAGCCGCGCCATGCAAGCAGCGACAGAAGCCGGGTGCATGGAGAGCGACGAGTTGGTGTCCAGCAGCTCCGCGTCCGCCGCCATCATCGAGGACAAGTAGAACACGGGAGGCCGCAGCCGCTTGGGTCCCATGAAGGCCACCACGGAGGCGACGCCGGCGTACACAACAGGTGGCTTGCCGGATCCTTTTTTTGCGAGGACCTTCGTCGACCCCGCATGGGCTCCACGGAAGAGGGGAATGTTAGGATGAACTCGAGCTGGTGCTGGCCATGGCGAAGTAGTGGCTGGTGATGAACTCGAACCGATGCCGACCACCATCATCTTCGGCATCAACCAATGATATCAGTTGGCAGTGGGGAAGCGAGCCGTCCTTTGCACTGAAGCATATACCTCCGGGGCTCCCGACAGTCCAGTGATCATGTTGCCGGACATGAAGAACACAAATCAATTGGCGGGCGACCATTTAGGCCAGGTATTATATACCTGTGTTGTCTAGAACTAGCACCACATAGTTCATTTGAATGTAATGAAATCCGTCATGTTTGTATGAAAATCTGGTATTTTATATGATTTTCGTCGTTGTTTATATGAAATATCAGTTTGTCTACGTGTTTGCATGAATTTCGTTTGGTTGGTTGAGTTGCTGTCATAATGTGCGCGACTACGGTTGGATGGCGTAATTTGCGGGTCGCCGGTCAGTCTGCGGGCGGCTCGGGCGGCGTGGTGGGACAAAAAAATGCAGCTCGTGCGAGCTCGTCTCCAACGTGCGCGCTGGAGGATGGATGAGCACCCGAGCCATTCCTCGTTCATCGGTGGCAAAGGCACCGGTGGACAAAAGGGTCGCCAATATTTTGGCTACCCCAGGCAAGATCCAAACAGCCCCTCCCAACAGATTCAAATCTCTCATTCACCATGGAATTTTGCCATGTGTTGTTTTCATGGACTAGCAAGATGCCCGTGCATTGCACGGAACATCAAGATGCATTTTTACAAAACACATGTTGTGATTGACCCATGTAGGAGTAATCCCATTTTGTAAAAACTAATGATATCTCGAGAATTTTATCGGATAAATGGTATCTCGAGAATTTTATCGGACTCCATTTTTGTATACAAGACCACAAACCCATATTACAGGTACCAAGGCAAAAATTAATGTCTTCTATGTCAATGTTGCAAGCCACCTTGTTTCCTTGTTTGCCGTGTATTCTTCTCTTTCATGCACATCAAGCCAATGCTCACACTCCCGCATGCACGCAAGGGATAATTAATGTCCACATTTGCTAGTACTACGAGGCAAACACCATTAATATTGCGTCGATTAGTGTTAGTGGACTTGTATATCTGCAAATTCTAATTTTGATAGTGGCCCCTTGTATATAAAAATGGAGGGAGAAGGATGAGAGATAAGGTGAGGAGGAGTGGGGCGTGGTGGTGACTGGTGGTCGGACTCGGCGGAGGCATGGGGATGGACGGTGCATTATGTCTAGGTTTGTATCTCTCTCTCACACACCCACGTAGGTGGGGGACGTGCACGAAGAGAAGAGGTGCACGCACGGTGCACGTACTCCCGTCTTTTTCCCAACCACACCCGCGCGGGTACACGGTGGAGCTCATTTCTATATGAAAAGGCAGCCCACATGGTAATTTGACATGTGTACTGGTTGTCCACTTGGTGGAGGGAGAATCGTCTACCATAGGTGAACAAACAAATTGCGACTTGACGTGTTATGTTAAAAAAGAGGCAAACCATGTGGGGCCTACCTTAGAGGCAAGGCTCTATACACTGGAGTACTTTTGATGTGTCCCGTCGACTCGCAAAACAAGGAGACGCTTGCTTAGTACGCCGTCTCCCCCGTCCACGCACGCGGTGGCTCGCAGGATGAGGTGAAGCTTGCTTACGAGTAGTAGTAGTACTACTACTGTACGCCTTACGCCCGCTCCCTCGCCCATGCGCGCGGTGGCTCGCAAGACAAGGAGAAAATTTTACTACTCCCTCCGTTTACACCTCGTCCCTATTACCTTGGTTTGAGAGATTATCATATTGTTTGGAATATATATGTCCTTTAGTACTCCCTCCATTTACTTATACAAGGCCACTATAAAAAAAATACATTTTGCATCTATACAAGGCCACAAATAGTAATCGAGAAAAAAGTTACTACTCCCTCCTTTCCAGTTTATGGCTCAATTTCAAAATCTCTCCAACAAAGGTAGATGGTGAGTGGTCGAATTAATATTGTAGTTTGCACAAGTAATTAGTACGCTCGTTTTTCTCAAGAAGTTATGTTTACCGAGGCATTAATTAGAACGAATGCATGAATGACCACTAAATTTCCATGAACTTCTACATGCATTGGTGAGTTTCCTCTTGACACTGCTTGCATCAGGTGATCTAACGCACCTCGAAATCCAACATGTAATGGTACTACTACTACTAGTAGAATTGAGACTTATCAAACGGAAAAAACAAATGTTTTTTAGACGAGCCCTATAAACCCCAGTGGGTACATACTCTGTAAAATTGATTTTCCAAAACTAAGTCGCTCCCTTTCATGAATTCTGTAGTATACTCCTCCGTCGCCGCTCCCTTTCATGAATTCTGTACTTCCTGTTGCCGACATGTGGGACATATAGCAACCGGGTCGACGTGTCAAGCACCAAATAACAGTGCAGAACAGCAAGGGGGACGCACCCCACTCGTACCGGCCCAGTAGTAGTAATGAACAATGAGACGTCAAATCACAATGCCGCACCTTCCTAGACGGACAAAGCAACCATTATTTCACACTTCCGTTCGCCATCATCTCAAACCACGTAGTATTGCTTCTGCCTCAAGAGGGACATGCACATCGCCTTGGTACATCATGACACATGGGACCGCATGACAGGCCATGCTCCCCCGCCGATTGCTCGCTAAAATCACCTCATTTTTACTATACTTCCTCCGTATCGGTTTACATGGCATGCACGTCGTTCTAGGTTGAGAATTTAACTAGCTATATATATGTGATGAACAATACTCTAGCCTTTTAAAAAACATATACGTTTGTACAGTAGTAGTATCAATGGATTGCGCCATGGAGCAAAAATTGAAATTAAAAAAGGTGGTACATATAGAGAGCGCTCGTCGCCAAATTATGCATATAGTACTATTCAAAAAACTAGTACGTGCTTAAATGGGGTGCTAAATGAAATGTAAAAAATACTAGTATGTACATACTGAAGAGTTAATGTAATGGGAAGAAACATAACATAGTTCTGCTGGGGGCTCAGCACAACACACCCCTCAAATTAAACTAAGCACACCTGAAATTAAACTATGCAGCTAATCCGGTAGACACTGCATTAGAACCACCATGAGCAACGACACTCCCACCTTACTCGGAGTCATCGTCCACGTCCTTGACTTTGTCCTTGTCCTTCTTCCTCTTGGCCGATAGTTCTTTGCTTGAACCGCACACTTGGCTCTTGCTCTTCATCCAACCCTTGTAGATATTGAAACAAAGGTAGCCATCCATTGCAGCGTAGTGGATGTGGTCTATATCTAGTACATTTCGATGCCATACATGACGATGAAATGTGTGATGAGGTTTCTCCAGTTTACCGTATGAAGGATGAACCATGGCTCCTGCCAGGGTCAGCATTGAAGGTTGGACACTGGAGGGCAGCAGCCGATTCTTCTGGAGGTCGAAGGGGTTGCCTACAATGAGGCCTATCTGACCCAGGACTCTTTTGTCGTTCATAAAGTCTACAGTAACGAATTTGACTAGGTTGCTCTCCAGGAAGTTCTTAAAATCCAGGCATTCAACATCGGCATGGCATATGTGGTAGACCAAGTATAAGTCATGCACGCAAACCTGGATCACGGCAGGCTTCTTCCTCTCTTCCTCCTTTAGATCCTTCTCTCATCCCAGGACTGTGGTGTAGTCAACATCTAGCCCAGTGACCCACTCATCATATGAGTTTTCGAACATGCGTCTGAAGCGAGAAAGGCATCCTTTCACCGTCGCGGAAGAACGGGTGTAGATGACATCGAACTCATCGCCGGTGATGGTTCTAATCTTGTACTCACCGCCGATCATGGAGATTTGGGACGCCATGGATTTGGGAGGAGGGTTAGGATTAGTGGAACTGCCGTAATGTGAAAGGACGGGACGACTAGGAGCGAACCGCCGTAATATTAAAGGACGTGCGGGGACGAGTAGGAGCGAACTGCTAGCGTGCAAACGGCAGGGTAGTGCCTTTCCATTCTCCCATGATACAGGCTTCCGAGAGCCCTGATCCGAGATCGAATGGTTGCATGGTGTGATTCTAGACCTATGGGTGAATATCCTATCCTGGAGGGTTATTCTACAAATTTTCAGCAACTTAGCATGCGACCGTTTGACCTCAGATCCAAGGGCTGCTAGCAGCCCGTATCATGGTTGCGCCTACCACGACCATCGCGTCGCTCGCGCGGTCAGAGCCTTGGAGATTTAACATGGTGCGTTAGGCTATCTGATGTTGGCATGTCATACATAGTCATCACTTAGTCACTCATACTACAACAAGGTTAGCTATAAGGTTGGCTATAAGTGTATATTTTTACTTCTCTCTATCTCTTTCTTCTAACTCCTAATATAAGAATGTTTTTGACACTAGTGTAGTGCCAAAAACGTTCTTATATTATGGGACAGAGGGAGTAGTATTTATTGCATTTGCCAAGGAGTGACCTCTTCCAATAAAATGGTGCTTAGATGAGGTGTTAAGGTCATTAAATGGCTTAGCAATCAAGTCCCCAATGTGTAGGTGCTTATTAGTTTTTTGTTGCTAAGTTTACTTCATTTAATTAGCTATAGACTCAAAATTGTCTTTTCACATAGGTACACGCGCTTAGCACTGTTTCTTCCTTAGGTCACCAAACTTGCCACATCAGACTTTATGCCTATGTGGCAAGCTTAGCACCTGTAGGAGCAAGTAAGTACTACAATAGTGGGCTATAAGCCCGCTTTACATGGCATTTTTGCATATGTGGAGGAAAGAGGCAAGGAAAAAGTGGAGAAGTGGGCTCTAATGCAAGAGTCAGCCTCAACTACATGGTGGAGCATTGGGAGAGGTACCTATATGGAGGTGGTCAGGAATCGGGAGACTCACGCCGGTCGTAGCACCGCAGTTAAAATGATAATGGCAAGTCAAATCATGGGGCCCTACCTGTCCATCAGTAACTCACTGTCATATCACACAACCCTACGTTTGCAGTAGCCTACTCCCTCATCTTCTCGCGTCTCTGTCTAACCGACTAGGCGGAACTGCCCTGCCTAGCGCGCAAGAAAAGCCCCGCCCTCGACTTTTAAATACAACTACATCCGCTTAAGAATCCAATGATATAATTTTTGTGACATAGTAACTCATATTTAGTTAGTCAAATGGATGACCTAGAACTACGTGCACGCCCTATAAACCGAGACGCCTAAAAATAAAAAACCAAGACAGAGAGTTCAACACGTATATTTTTAGATCAATATAGTCGGGATTCACCAAGGAGCAAAACCAAGTGGCAGGCTGCTCCTATCATGTTGGCGTAGCAACTCAAGCAGGGTCAGTCCGCACACGAAATGGTGACACACTTAACAAGACCCCTTTGGCTGATATGTGGCTCATCCACCATCTCGTTCCACGTGCAATGCACCAAATTACAGTTTGGAGCAGCGGTTGGAATTGGAGGCACCCCGGTCGTAGCGCCGCAGTAGTAGAAAATGAGCGATGAGGGGTCAAATCACAAAGCCCCACCTTTCCCACATTAAGCTAGATGGTTGAAGCAACCATCATTTCACTCTAGGGTGCAAGATCATAAAGAAAAGAGAAAACAATGATGCGTGCGGCAGCTACCTAGGGCACCCTAGGGTAGGGGTCTCCATTGCAGATCCTTTTTTTGAAAGCGCCTCCACTATGAATCGGCTTCTCCCTCGTCCACTTGAAGAAAATCGATGATGAGTGCGGCGGTAGGGTTTGTAGGAGTACTACGGCGTGCGGGGCCACATCATAGTAAGGGAATCTCCAATAGTTTGTACGTTAGCTTATTGGTAAAATATGCCATGTTATCAACCAACACCTTAACATACAACACCTCCAATGGATTTATCTAGTTTGCCCAATAGGATGTGAGAGTAATAAATAAGGTGCTCTCTCATTGTACATTGGATCTTGTGCAGGGGTGTTGGTTCATGTACTCGTTCCTCATTTATTGTATGACACATCATCAAAAATCCTATGTGGCAAAGTCTACCAACAACTATCTTACAATCATTGGAGATGACCTAAACGGGTTCGAGTCGACGCCTTAAATATGTGTGAGCCTCTTGGTTTTACGGGAAAGGGGAAACATTTTGGGTTCGGGGACCAGTGGAGATATAGTACGTACAAAAAATTGTGGACGTAGGTTCGACCGAAAGGCAATGATGCATGGGCCCTGCATTTTGATATACCCAGGGCCGCGTGAAATTTGCTACTCTACCCAAAACTAGTAAGGTACACATGCATTGAACGCATGAGATTTCGAAACCAAATTATGAATAAATACACACTATATCATGTAAAGCTTTGAGTCATATATGCATGATGTAGATGTTTGTTTAGTTCTTATAGTTCATCTCATTCAAAATCAATTAGTTTTATAAAAATGTTAAGATTCATGGGGTTGTGCATTGTAAAGCATAAAGTAAAAAAACAAATAATGGCAATCCATTTAGAAAAATATATTCAATTATGATACAGAAGATTCTAGAACAAAGGAGAAGTGCTTGTGTTTTGAGGTTTGTGCATTATGCTTAAGTTCAACCATGGAGTCTTCTGAATTGTACATGTGGCAGATCTAGTGGAATGTTGATGATATCCAACGGCCAGTAGTGCTCGGATTTGCCATCTCTGCACTGTCGGATTAGCTTCATCCAATGACCATCTTTCAAAGTTATTTGCACACTATATAGTTCTTGTGCCATAGTTGCATGTTTTGGAAAAAATCTACTAGTGGGTTGTACTATCTATTTAGGAATAGAAGATGTATACATGGAAGTTGTAGGGAAAGAGATGACATGGAGTATCTTAATTCCTATGAGTAGGGATTGGAACAGAGATGTCATTTGGTTCACATCATAGGAACTTTTCTATTGAATCTAGAGATGACATGTATCTCAATTCTTATGAGGAGGGATTAGAAAAGAGATGTAATTTGGTTCATATCATAGGAACTTTTCTATTGAATATACGCTAATGTTTATTTTCCTTTGAAATTAGGGGAGTATAGGAATCCATTCATATGAACCAAGAAAGCTATAGAAATGATATCATGTTTATTTCCTTTGAATTGTGGAGTATATGAATCTATTCCTATGAACCAATTGGCTCTAAAGAAAAAAATCCCACAAAAATCATATCATATAGAGTTCCTATGACATTCCTCGACACCAAAGGATGGTTGAAATTGCTGCGGGTGATACGATGGTCTTTCTTTGTAGACTCCTTCCCCATCTTTATAGTTACCTCTCGAAGATGAATGAAATGATATATACAGGGTATTTTACATGTGCAATTTGGTACACGAAAACTTGGTAAAAGTTTGTGAGGTTCAAGTTTTCAATAAAGCTATATGCACTGCATTTTGGAATGGAGGGAGCATACGGCAATTGCTAACATTGATGTGGAAGATTTGTGTGTAGGAGGAGTGGGTGCTCTGTTAAATGACATGGCAAAACTGACACTGTCGGATGGCGATCTAACGGTTCTTACGGCGTTCGTCAGGAAAAGGCTTGTGGCGAACGTTTGTCGGATAATGATTTATGGACACATGCATTGCATTGATACGTGCCTCCCTCTCTCTCACGCACACGCACCCTCATGAGTCACGACTCTCCCGAGTCCTGTCGCTGACTCGCACGTCACACCCACCGTCTATCTGCAGGTAGACGTCACGCACATATGTGCTCTTCACACCCTACCCTCAGAACTTCTAAAAAACAAAAGATGTCACGCACATTTTATTTTAGCTCGCACGTCACACACTTATACTATTACTCTTGCGGTGAACATTCTTTGGGTATAGTATATTGTACTCTCACGAAGAGAAGAGGTGCACGCACGCACTAGTTCTCTCACAGCCACTCACGGGTACACGTAGGAGCGCATTTTTTGAAGCTGGTACAACAAAATCACTCCACTATATATATAAGCAGGAGCCTTAGCGCTTGCTTTACTAGGGTTCCTCTCGTTCACTCTCTCATGCTCTCCAGATCTAAGCAAAAGATAGGTGGCCACACTCTCTCTCAGCTCACGGCTGGTCACAAATCCGGCGGGACAACCTCGACCGGGGTAGGGGTGTAGGTGCATCGTTCACGCTGTCGTCAGCGGCGAGGGAGGAGACCAACGGCTGCCCGCGTGTCCTGATCGGTGGCCGTGTCATTCTCTCTGAGAGAGCGCCAGCTCAGGAGGGCCTCCCACCCCTTCTTCCTCCCTGTGGTATTGTGGCCAAGATGCGGCCTCCCGGCGCCGTCTTTGCCACATGCCGACGACCCTCAGGTATATATTCCTTCGAAACCTGCCTTGCTCTACTGCCCCAGCTCCCTTCGTGTGGATCTTTTTCTACTTCCGTCTGCTGTTCCAAAGCCACCTAGACTTTTACTATTATTAGAGGTAAAGATAGTTCATACAGTCGATTCTAAGAGTTGGTTCAAACAGGGAAGAAAGTGGGAAAGCTGTAGCATGAATCTTGGACATGGTTCTAAGAGGAAACGGGGAAAAGTAGTAGATACTGGCTACCCAATCGGTCTCTTGGTTGAAAAGACGAAGAAAGCATGGTGTATGCCGAAGGGTGGGGGGAAGTGGACCTATCGCTTGGTTGAAAAAGGAAAGAATGTGATGGGTTTTGGGGTCAACGCAAATGAGAATGAGTAGGTCTAGATTTCCTATGCTCACATAGGAAAATGTCGCCGAGGAGATAAAAAACGGGACAAATGCAGAGATGCTACCTAAGTGTTTGCCGCTCTCGGCAGCCACATCTGCCTCACCACTTTATGCCCCTGCTATCCCTATGCCCATATCGCTACTGTTAATGTAAAATCACATGAAGCATTAAGCAATGCCACCTAATGTCACTATAAGTAATGGTCTAGTGCCATCGATAAATTGAAGCAATGCGACCACCATTTTATGAAGTGCTTCCGTCTTGCTTTATTTCCCATGAATTGTGTTTGTGTAGTTACACTTAAATCTCACACCGCTAACATTGCTTCATCCCAGTGGAAGTGCACAAATTTGATTGCACATTTACTGACCATGTGCTACTCTCATGAGAGTAATACCAATGCTATTGTTCTGCATGTTAATCTAGTGGCAGTGTTGATGTGATGTGATGCTACTTACTTAAGGACTCTTCATACTGTCAATCTAGTGTCAATTATAACACAATAGATGTTGTTGTTAATCATACGCCACTGCAAATATCTGTCACTGTTAAAATAACCGTATTTCGTATTTGCGCAAACATGGATGTCTGTCTCCATATCGTTTCAGGATGTCTGTCTTCTATCCGGGCAATCAAAAGCACACACCTCAGTTTTAGTAGAACTACGCAAAATGAGATGGCTATCCCTCATTGCCGTCGTCTAACCTCTAGTGTTCAAGGTATTCCTACATTGGTAGTAACTAAGGTAGAATGACCAACACAATCTAAAAGAAGCTGATTCGTACGTTTTACTTCCTGATTGCAGTGCAGGGACGAGCAAAAACAACTGCATCCTAGTCCGGAATGCACTTTCTACCAGTTCATCCATGGACCGAGGACTAGCTGGCATGGCTGCATGGCGGTTTTTTGGACAGGTGCGCGGACAAGAGGCATTGTGGTCTGCTTATTTCTGCAAATAGCGGTGCTTAAATTTAGTGGAATGCACAAGAATTTCACCTGGTCAGTACACTGCATGGTTCAGTTCAGCATTCCAGCTAAGACCACAATTATAATTGGTTATTCTGGAATGAGAGAACCTAACCCTGGATGGTGGCAACAAGAAAAAACCAGGGTGAACTCCAGGAAATTTAAGCCTGTCGGGAGGCCCTTTGCTCAGAGAAGCCTTGCTTTTTTTTTCTTGATTTGTAAACCTTCTCACAGCTTTGTCTTTTGTTGTGAACTAGTATATGTTTGTTATGTTCTATGAATCATTGAGATGTGTAAAGTTGCTTAACTTGTGCTTTTCAAGTTTTTTATGAATACGAGTTTAATGTGAGTGTTACACATGAGCGTTGGACTAGCGTGTGAATGTTTGGAATTTACATTGTGGCCTCAGTTAACTGCATGAACCACTATAACAAGATACATAGTTGCTTATATGTCAGACAACAGATTG
This sequence comes from Triticum aestivum, assembly GCF_018294505.1. NCBI lineage: Eukaryota > Viridiplantae > Streptophyta > Magnoliopsida > Poales > Poaceae > Triticum > Triticum aestivum. The sequence goes on from NC_057801.1 coordinate 519,225,723, forward strand.
TTGATTGTTAGCTGGTCGATAGCCTAGTGTTGAGCGAGCTGAGCCAATGTGCCATGTTTTGCAAAACTGCTTACAAGTGGGGTAGCACCAATAGTGTTTACAAGTACTTATGTATACGTCGGCGCACAATTCTCGAACGAGTGCTCTATTTCATCAAAACACACACTGCTCGTATGATAAACCGTGACAACTTATGTCTTACCATGCCATATTCATGAAAAAACTAGTGAGGACGCATCTGTTTCGGCAACAATTACGATGGTTCTCACATGATTCACGGGCACACAAAATTAGCAACAATTCCCATAGACGGATTCAAACAGAGTACTAGCCGAGAGGGGTCGATAACAGGCAAGGTCCGGATAATTAGACACAATCCAAACTACTATTAAACACTAGCTAGGGCAACTATTTCATGCCTCGATCTAATTTGGGCTGGACACAAGATGGACCTTGCCATGAACATCATCGAGGACGTCCCACAGCAGCTCAATCCTGTGAACCTTCATGAAGACAACCTTGTGGCCTTGCCACTGATAAACTTGTTTGTGGAGGCATGCCACGTCATCTTCCTGCGTAAGCTTGACAAGAATAGTATGCCTCACAAATGAAGGAGTAGCTTTGAACTTCTTCTGCTTCAGTACACCCTAGACAACACGCCTGACAATAGTGAGGCTGGAATACAACTCTTCATTGGTATAACCGCAAATGGCTTCCAGGATCCAATAGCCTAAGAACTCTATTTTCCCAGTGCGTATATTTAGGTCATCCGCCTCATAGAGAGTGACATGTATGACCACACAATCCTTGTTTGCATCAAGGCTCTAATTGAAACAGAAACAAATTCGGAATTACTTTTCAGTATAAGAAACACAAGTTATTTAACCACTGTGTATAGCATGGCGTCGAAGCTAATAAAATTTTGCATTGTTCATCACCACATACTTAGATGAAAAACCACAATCGAGATCGGCAAAGAAGAAAATCACATTGGGCAGCTCAGCGGGTGATACGTCTCCGTCGTATGTATAATTTTTGATTGTTCCATGCCAATATTCTTCAACTTTCATATACTTTTGGCAACTTTTTATACTATTTTTTGGGACTAACATATTATCCAGTGCCTAGAGCCAGTTCCTGTTTGTTGCATGTTTTATGTTTCGCAGGAACCCAATATCAAACGGAATCCAAACGGGATAAAAATGGATGGAGAATTATTTTGGAATATTTGGGATTTTCCGGAGGAAGAGTCAACGTGAAACAGTGCCTGAGGTGGCCACAAGACAGGGGGCGCGCCCTCCCCTAGGTGCGCCTGGAACCCTCGTGGGCCACCTGTAAGGCGGTTGACTCTCTTCTCTTGCCGCAAGAAAGCTAATTTTATGAGAAAGATCTGGGCGAAAGATTCACACCAATCGGAGTTACGGATCTCTGGATATAAAAGAAACGGTGAAGGGAAAGGATCGGGGAACGCAGAAATAGAGAGAGACAGAGAGACAGATCCAATGTCGGAGGGGCTCTCGCCCCTCCCACTCCATGGGAGCCAAGGACCAGAGGGAAAACCCTTCTCCCATCTAGGGCGAAGGTCAAGGAAGAAGAAGAAGAAGAAGGGGGGCTCTCCCCCCTTGCTTCCGGTGGTGCCGGAACGCCGCCGGGGGCCATCATCATAACCGCGATCTTCACCAACACCTCCGCCATCTTCACCAACATCTCCATCACCTTCCCCCTCTATCTACAACGGTCCACTCTCCCACAACCCGCTGTACCCTCTACTTGAACATGGTGCTTTATGCTTCATATTATTATCCAATGATGTGTTGCCATCCTATAATGTTTGAGTAGATTTTCATTGTCCTATTGGTGGTTGATGAATTGCTATGATTGATTTAATTTGCTTGTGGTTATGTTGCTGTCCTTTGGTGCCCATAATATGAGTGCGCGCGTGGATCACACCATAGGGTTAGTTGTATGTTGATAGGACTATGTATTGGAGGGCATGAGTGACAGAACCTTCAACCTAGCATAGAAATTGATGCATACAGGATTGAAGGGGGACCAATATATCTTAATGCTATGGTTGAGTTTTACCTTAATGAACGTTAATAGTTGCGGATGCTTGCTAATAGTTCTAATCATAAGTGCATAGAATTCCAAGTCAGGGATGACATGCTAGCAGTGGCCTCTCCCACATAAAACTTACTATCGGTCTAGTAACATAGTCAATTGCTTAGGGACAATTCCACAACTCCTACCACTACTTTTCCACACTCGCTCTATTGACTTTATTGCATCTTTATCTAAACATCCCCTACTTTTTATTTATGTGTTCTTTACTTTCTTGCAAAACTATCCAACAACACCTACAAAGTACTTCTAGTTTCATACTTGTTCTAGGTAAAGCGAACGTCAAGCGTGCGTAGAGTTGTATTAGTGGCCGATAGGACTAGAGAGAGTATTTGTTCTACCTTTAGCTCCTCGTTGGGTTCGACACTCTTAGTTATCAAAAGAGGCTACAACTATCCTGTATACTTGCTGGTTATCAAGACCTTTTTCTAGCGCCGTTGCCGGGGAGTCATAGCATGGGGTGAATATTCTCGTGTGTGCTTGTTTGCTTTATCACTAAGTAATTTTTATTTGCTGTTCTTAGTTCTTTTCTATCTTTAGTTATGGATATGGAACACGAAATACCAAAAAAATTAGGTGTACTTGCTACTCATGGAGATGAGGAACCTCTTAAAACCCTCAATGCTCATTATGTTCAAAATATTATTTACCAATTTGATAATCCTAAGAAAACCCTATTCAATTATGTTATGGGAGACACGTTGGATCAACATGAATACTTTAGGGATTATCACTTGAGACAAAAAGGGAAACTATTATGGGATCAAATTTCTATGTTGCGTTGGTATGCTCGGGATCTATGCTTGAGATATGATTTTAATTGTTGCTCTAGGATAAAGGCTCCACACCTTCCCTTTTCGTGCAAATTTAATGATAATAAAACCTTAGCTTCTTATGCTACTATGATGTTGAACAAATTGAAGATTTTGTTGCTTTTAAGGCTGCTTATGAAATTGAATCTTTGTTTGAAAAGTATGAACCTTTTGATGATGATGTTTATAGGCCTGAAAATTTTTCTATATTGAAATATTGCTATGAGAATTATGAATATAATTCCGGTATTGACGCTTTTATTAAGAAAGTCTCCGCTGTCCAAGAAGAGTCTAATATTTTGCAGGAAGCTATGGAGGAAGAAATTGATGAAATTGTGAGCTCATTGGATGAAAAAGATGATGAGGAGAGAGAAGAACAAAAGGAGGAAGAGCGGATTGATCACCCGCGCCCACCTTCTAATGAGAGTAACTCTTCAACTCATACATTGTTTAATTCCCCTTCGTGCTTACCGAAGGATGATTGCTATGATGATTTGTATGACCCCGTTGATTCTCTTGAAATATCCTTTTTTGATGATGCTTGCTATGCTTGTGGCCAAGATGCCAATATGAATTATGCTTATGGGGATGAACTTGGTATAGTCCCTTATGTTAAACATGAAATTGTTGCTATTGCACCCACGCATGATAGTTCTATTAGCCTTTTGAATTCTCCAATCTACACTATATCAGAGAAGTTTGTGCTTATTAAGGATTATATTGATGGGTTGCCTTTTACCATTGCACATGATGATTTTGATGAATGTAATATGCATGTGATTGCTGCTCCTAATTGCAATTATTATGAGATAGGAACTATATCTCCACCTCTCTATGTTGCCAACACGATAGAATTGCAAGAAACTGCTTATACTATGCATTGGCCTTTACTTGGTGTGCATGAATTGTTCTTTTATGACATGCCGATGCATAGCAAGAGAGTTAGACTTCATTGTTGCTTGATATATGTTACTTTGTTCTCACTACTAAATTACAAATCATTGTTAATTAAAATTGGCTTTGATATACCTTGGGATCTAGGTGGATCCATTACTTGAGCACTATATGCCTAGCTTCATGGCTTTAAAGAAAGCGCTGCCAGGGAGACAACCCGGAATTTTTAGAGAGTCATTTATTTCTATTGAGTGCTTTCATATAGTTTAAAAAAAAGAGGGGAGCCCATAACTTTTCAAAAAGGAAAGTGAAAATCAGAAAGACAAGCGTTGTTGAAGTGGGAGCTAGCCTTGACCTTTGTTCATGCTCACAGAAACTTTGTGAATATTGATTGCATCAACTTTTAATCAAAAATAAATATCCCCTTGTATAATTCCTTTGTATTATAAAAATAATGTGCTAAGGTTTGCCTTTAGGATGTTTACAATGCCTGTTTGTTTGTACGGTGCACGACAGAAACTTTGGCTGTAGTGCGTGATTTTACAATTTTAACTGGAACGTCAAACAATTCTGATTCTTTTTGCACTGTCTTGCTATACAAATTGCTTATTTTCCTAATTTTTTAGAATTTTTGCGGTACCAAAAGTATGGTGAATGTTCAGATTGCTACAGACTGTTGTATTTTTGACAGATTCTATTTTTGATGCATAGTTTGCTTGTTTTGATGAATCTATCAATTTATATCAGTGGATTAAGCCATGTAAAAGCGATATTACAGTAGACACAATGCAAAAACAAAATATGAATTGGTTTGAAACAGTACTTAGAGTAGTGATTTTCTTTATTATACTAACGGATCTTACCGAGTTTTCTGTTGAAGTTTTGTGTGGATGAAGTGTCTAATCAAGGATGTCTCGATATGAGGAAAAGGAAGAGAGGCAAGAGCTCAAGCTTGGGATTCCCGAGGAACCCCAAGTAAATATTCAAGAAGACTCAAGCGTCTAAGCTTGGGGATGCCCCGGAAGGCATCCCCTCTTTCTTCAACAAGTATCGGTATGTTTGCGGATTCGTTTCGTTCATGCGATATGTGCAGGTCTTGGAGCGTCTTTTGCATTTAGTTTTCACTTTTATTTTATGCACCATGCTGGTATGAGATAGTCCTTGGTTGATTTATAGAATGCTCATTGCACTTCACTTAAATCTTTTGAGTATGGCTTTATAGAATGCTTCATTTGCTGCACTTATATCATTTGAAGTTTGGATTGCCTGTTTCTCTTTACTTAGAAAACCACCATTTGTAGAATGCTCTTTTGCTTCACTTATATTTGTTAGAGTGTGGGCATATCTTTTGTAGAAAGAATTAAACTCTTTTGCTTCACTTATATCTATTTAGGGAGATGACATGAATTGGTCATTCACTTGGTTAGTCATAAAATCCTACATAAACTTGTAGATCGCTGAATATGATATGTTTGATTCCTTGCAATAGTTTTCGGATATAAAGATGGTGATATTAGAGTCATGCTAGTGGGTGGTTCTGGATTGTAGAGACACTTGTGTTGAGGTTTGCAAGTCCCGTAGCATGCACGTATGGTAATCGTTGTGTGACAAATTTGAAGCATGGGGTGTATCTTTGATTGTTTTCCTTATGAGTGGCGCTCGGGGACGAGTGATGGTCTTTTCCTACCAATCTATCCCCCTAGGGGCATGCATAGTAGTACTTTGCTTCGAGGTCTAATAAACTTTTGCAATAAGTATATGAGTTCTTTATGACTAATGTGAGTCCATGGATAAAACACACTTTTACCTTTCCATCATTGCTAGCCTCTTCGGTACCGTGCATTGCCCTTTCGCACCTCGAGAGTTGGTGAAAACTTCGCCGGTGCATCCAAACCCCGTGATATCATACGCTCTATCACACATAAGCCTCCCTATATCTTCCTCAAAACAGCCACCATACCTACCTATCATGGCATTTCCATAGCCATTCCGAGATATATTGCCATGCAACTTCCATCATCATCACATACATGACTTGAGCATTTATTGTCATATTGCTTTGCATGATCGTAAGATGGCTAGCATGCTGTTTTCATGGCTTGTCCTTTTTTGATGTCATTGCTACGCTAGATCATTGCACATCCCGGTACACTGCCGGAAGCATTCATATAGAGTCATGTCTTTGTTCTAGTATCGAGTTGTAATATTGAGTTGCAAGTAAATAAAAGTGTGATGATCATCATTATAGAGCATTGCCCCATGAAAAAAAGAAAAAAAAGAAAAAAAGGAAAGTCCAAAGAAGCCTAAATAAAAAAAGGGGGCCAAAGATGCCCACCGAAAAAAAGAAAAAAAAGAAAATAAAAGGGGCAATGTTACTATCCTTTTTCCACACTTGTGCTTCAAAGTAGCACCATGTTCTTCATATGGTGAGTCTCATATATTGTCACTTTCATATACTAGTGGGAATTTTCATTATAGAACTTGGCTTGTATATTCCAATGATGGGCTTCCTCAAATGCCCTAGGTCTTCATGAGCAAGTAAGTTGGATGCACACCCACTTAGTTTTCAGTTTGAGCTTGCATACACTTATAGCTCTAGTGCATCCGTTGCATGGCAATCCCTACTCCTCGCATTGGCATCAATTGATGGGCATCTCCATAGCCTGTTGATTAGTCGCGTCGATGTGAGACTTTCTCCTTTTTTGTCTTCTCCATATAAACCTCCACCATCATATTCTATTCCACCTATAGTGCTATATCCATGGCTTGCGCTCATGTATTGCGTGAGGGTTGAAAAAGCTAAAGCGCGTTAAAAAGTATGAACCAATTGCTCGGCTTGTCACCGGGGTCGTGCATGATGGGAGCACTTTGTGTGACGAAAATGAAGCATGGCAAAACTATATGATTTTGTAGGGATAAGCTTGCTTTGGACTTGTTGTTTTGAAAAGACATGATTGCTTTATTAGTACGCTCGAAGTATTATTGTTTCTATGTCAAACGATAGACTATTGCTTTGAATCACTCGTGTCTTAATATTCATGCCATGATTAGACAAATGATCAAGATTATGCTAGGTAGCATTCCACATCAAAAATTATCTTTTTTATCATTTACCTACTCGAGGACGAGCAGGAATTAAGCTTGGGGATGCTGATACGTCTCCGTCATATCTATAATTTTTGATTGTTCCATGCCAATGTTTCATATACTTTTGGCAACTTTTTATACTATTTTTTGGGACTAACATATTGATCCAGTGCCCAGTGCCAGTTCCTGTTTGTTGCATGTTTTATGTTTTGCAGAAACCCAATATCAAACGGAATCCAAATGGTATAAAAATGGACGGAGAATTATTTTGGAAAATTTGGGATTTTCCGGAGGAAGAATCAACGTGAAATGGTGCCCGAGGTGGCCACGAGACAGGGGGGCGCGCCCTCCCCCCTGGGAGCGCCTGGCACCCTTGTGGGCCACCTGTAAGGCGGTTTACTCTCTTCTTTTGCACAAGAAAGCTAATTTTATGAGAAAGATCTGGGCGAAAGATTCACTCCAATCGGAGTTACGGATCTCCGGATATAAAAGAAACGGTGAAGGAGAAGGATCAGGGAACGCAGAAACAGAGAGAGACAGAGAGATAGAAACAATCTCGGAGGGGCTCTCACCCCTCCCACGCCATGGGAGCCAAGAACCAGAGGGGAAACCCTTCTCCCATCTAGGGAGAAGGTCAAGGAAGAATAAGAAGAATGGGGGCTCTCTCCCCCTTGCTTCCGGTGTCGCCGAAACACCGCCGGGGGCCATCATTATCACCGCGATCTTCACCAACACCTCTGCCATCTTCACCAACATCTCCATCACCTTCTCCCCTCTATCTACAGCGGTCCACTCTCCCGCAACCCGCTGTACCCTCTACTTGAACATGGTGCTTTATGCTTCATATTATTATCCAATGATGTGTTGCCATCCTATGATGTTTGAGTAGATTTTCGTTGTCCTATCGGTGGTTGATGAATTGCTATGATTGATTTAATTTGCTTGTGGTTATGTTGCTATCCTTTGGTGCCCATCATATGAGCGCACGCATGGAACACACCATAGGGTTAGTTGTATGTTGATAGGACTATGTATTGGAGGGCATGAGTGACAGAAGCTTCAACCTAGCATAGAAATTGATGCATACGGGATTGAAGGGGGAGCAATATATCTTAATGCTATGGTTGGGTTTTACCTTAATGAACATTAGTAGTTGCGGATGCTTGCTAATAGTTCGAATCATAAGTGCATAGAATTCCAAGTCAGGGATGACATGCTAGTAGTGGCCTCTCCCACATAAAACTTGCTATCGGTCTAGTAACATAGTCAATTGCTTAGGGACAATTCCACAACTCCTACCACTACTTTTCCACACTCGCTATATTTACTTTATTGCATATTTATCTAAACAGCCTCTAATTTTTATTTACGTGTTCTTTACTTTCTTGCAAAACTATCCAACAATACCTACAAAGTATTTCTAGTTTCATACTTGTTCTAGGTAAAGCGAACGTCAAGCGTGCGTAGAGTCGTATCAGTGGCTGATAGGACTTGAGAGAGTATTTGTTCTACCTTTAGCTCCTTGTTGGGTTGGACACTCTTACTTATTGAAAGAGGCTACAACTATCCCGTAAACTTGCGGGTTATCAGTGGGGGGGACACATCCTTGAATGGGGAAAAGTGCTCCTGCAGTGCCACGGGGCTGTAACCTCAAATGGGGCATTGACCATCTCAGTAGTGGCCGTGAGCGTATCTGGGGTCGGCTCGGTGGCTGCCTCCATCTTCTTGGAGCTCTCTGTCTCGTGGGGATCAGCCTCCCACGTCTGCTCCAATATCGGCAGATCTTTGCCTAGTTCTCCTTAGTCCATCATGAAACTGACGAATACTAGGAGACCACTGAAAGGAAAACACAATCGCAATGACAATGAAACAAAAAAGAGAGTGAGGATCGGTTACTGCTTTGCAAAAGTCCTTTTTCTTCTCTGAACAAAAATATACCAACATCACGGATCCGCTTACCTTCCCTTTGTTGGGAGAGAAGAACAGTGGCAGATGCGAGTGTTGCCTTTCTTGAAGATGGTGAGGGAGAAGGGGATTCAGCGAAGAGTGAAATGATGGTTGCTTCGTCCGTCAAACTTAGACTACGGGGAGGTCGGGTTTTGTGATACGACGACTCGTTACTGCCGCGCTTGGACCGGGGTGACTCTCCACCTGCATACTGCCTTCTAATTTGGTGGATGGCATTTATGCCAGCGCGCTGCATGGCCCGCATGTCAATGAACAAAAGTATAACGGCATTCAGTAGAGGGAGACATTTCAATGACCTAGGAGGAGCCAGAAGCGGTATAGTATCTACTGTACTAGTAGTAATTGTTTTTCTGGGTAGCTGTAGAGTGTCTCCACTCTACTAGTAGTAATTGTTTCTCTGGGCCCAAGACAAAGTAGCCCATCCACACTAGTAAATAGTAAAATCAATTCAAAAGCACATATATTTACTGAATGAGAGGCGCTACCCACACCCAGCACGCCGCCCCCGAAAAAACCATGGGTGCTCTTCTTCCTCCTCGCTCCCACCCACCTCACGTCATCTCGCTCCACTCGTACCCCCAAATTCCTCACCTCACTCCTACAGAAAACCCCAGCTCCCCTTCTTCCTCACTACTACAGAAAAACCCCAGCTCCCCTTCTTCTTCACTCGCACTACAACTAGGCTCGTCATTCGTTACTCTACTCAAATCCATGAGCGCGACGCAACACCCTCGAGGAAAATGGAGTCGGCTGACCCCAGCGCCAAGAAGATGAGGCTCCAGCCAGTGCCGACGCCTGTTGTAGAACCCGCTCCCGGCAGCGCGGGGAGAAGCGGCAACCCCGCCCCCAGCAGATCCAAGGAACCCGTAGAATCTCAGGTGGACCGCATCAGCGATCTCCCGGACGCCGTCCTTGGGGAGATCATGTTGCTTCTCCGGACCAAGGATTGCTGCCGCACCCAAGTCCTCTCAATTCGGTGGCGCCCTCTATGGCACACCATGCCCCTTAATCTCGACTGTCGTTAGCTATCTCTTTTCAATGATTTTGAAATCCCCAGAGCCATCATCTCCTCCCACCAGGGCTTCGTTCAAAGCCTCTGCATCCCGTCATGTTACTTGAGCAAGCATACCCTGCCCTGCATGGTGGATTCCTGGATGAAATCCCCTGAATTCACAGAACTACAGCTGCTTGAGTTCTACTATTCCCCTGGAAATCACATACCACATATCGAACACCATGTACTTGTGCCCTCAGCACCGATGTCCATCTCGCGGTTTTCCTCCTCTCTCCACACCGCCACCTTTGCATTGTGCTACCTACCAGACAATCTGGTACTAAACCTTCAACTCCCATTTCTCAAGAAACTTTCACTTGTGCGGATTCGTATATCGAAGGCCTCATTGCACAGCATCATCCACTCCAGTTGCCCTGCCCTAGAGTGCTTGGTGCTTGTTTTCACAGTTAGAATCGGTTGTCTCCAAATAAAGTCGCCTAACCTTGTATGAATTGGAATTTCTTTTGACGGAAGGCAGCTCATCATCCAAGATGCCCCTTCACTTCAAAGGTTGATCCTTGGTTCTAGTTATCCACCATTGCAAATAACCGTCCTCTCTACCCCTAAACTGGAGACCTTGGGTGTAATACATGATCTTTGTGCTTATTTCAATATGGTGTTTGGATCCATAGTTCTTCAGGTACTTTATATTATCATCTACACTTGTAACCATAAGCTGTATTTTAAATTTCTGCGCATAAGTTATATATCATCTTGGAGTACACATTTTGTACTAATATTATGTTCTATGCTCAATGAAGAGTTTCTCCATGGATGGCCAATCAATGGTGCTGGATTCTGTCAAGATCTTATATATCCAAATGAATAGTTTTGATCTGAACACAATTATTGGCTTGCTGCAATGCTTTCCATGTCTAGAGAAGTTTTATATAAAGGTTAATTTCACGCACATTGGAAGCCCGCATATGGTGTACTAGAATTAACCATTCAGCTGTTGCTCTTTCGACACTCTTTGTTAGACCTTAACTATTCTCAATCTTCATGTCTATTTAGGAAACAGGACGGGGTAAGAAAGTTTAACCAATCGGTGGATTTATAAGCATCGGGATTTTCTCACTTCTCATGAGATTCAATCGAAGACAATAACGCTAGAACGATATGTAGCCAACCATGCAAACACTAGATTTGCCACATTCTTCCTGCTGAATGCGAGGTTACTATTGCCCATCAAGCTTAAGTTTATCAGCAGCATGGTTTTGATGGATGGGTATGTTGAAGAGCAAAAAAGGAGTTTCAGGTGGGAAAAAGAGCTTCTGAACGTGCCGGGCTTCTATTTACAACATATTGTGGTCATAATCCAATAAATTTTACGACCCAGGATGTTCATTCTATGGACCTGACCGATCCATTTGACTTTGACTGCTGAAAATAGTGCTGGAGTTAGATGTTGTTGCCCTTTTCAACCTGGATTTTTTTGTAAACCTGATGAACAATTAACCCTCGTGCTTGTGTATAGTTTGTAAGCTGGAGTTAGATGTTCCTGCCCTTTTCAACTCGACTGTGACTGTCATATTTTCTTCGAAACAAGGCAAATGGCTTGCCATTCGTTTAATTTAGAGTGAAATATTGTAACAAATCCCAACCAAGGGAAATAACATCACTCTCGTCGGCTGCTTGAGCTCACTGTGCATTACAGAAGCCAAGTGATTAGCCCCCACCAGCACACACAAACTTATTTCGAACTAGCACATCAAATGGGCTGTAAATTTTCATAGGAAAGGCTGCATGACCGTGACAGATTTGGATTCTGACATTTGGGACCGCGAGGAAATAGCCTATCCAAGGTGGTGTCGACTTACTAGCAAGTCAACAAATGATTCTGCCTACCAGCCGTTGGTTTGACATCCAACATCTATCGTGCATCTTCTATCTCTTCTCTTCTTCTTCCCCCAGCCGCCCAAACCAAACCACCCCGTCGGCTCTGCCTGCTCCCGCCTCCCATGGCTGGCTATGCCTCCGCCGCCCTACCGTTCGTACCCTCCAACGTTGGCCAGTCCCTCCCTCTATTCCCCCACACATCTTGTTATTCTCCGGTGACGTCAGCCCCAACACGCACCCCCACCCAAACCAGTCAACCCTTGTACTCCCCTCTTCCTGTGACTGGACCGGCGCATCTTCCACGGCTCCTGTTCGTTCTGTTCGAGGCCTCGCCGTCGTCCTCCACCTTGCGGCCTTGGTTCGCTCGCCATGCACGGTGCGCCGCCCTCTTGCGTTGCCAAGGTCGTCAACAACCAAGAGGAACAAGGAGATGATTGTATGTGGAGAGGATGACAATAGGGACCCACCAGCGTTAGTGCAGTACACAAGCAAGTTCCTCTATATTACAAGCCCAATAATATGGTTCCTCCTAATTGTTGGACATCTGGGGCTCACGCCATTGTCAACATAGTCAATAAACGAGAGAATTACACTATGAGCGGCTGATAGTAGGGACCCAGTAGGTCGCACAGTTTTTTTTGAGGAACAAGCAGTTGTTATTTATACTAGTTTTAGCGACAGATCAGGGTAACAACGGGGCTGTGCGGCGGCTGTGGCCTGTCTAGCCAGGGTTTTGTTTATGTTTACCACATCATGATCCCAGTTGTGTTTTTTCCTTGCTGAAAATGGCTATCCCAGTTCTACTTTTTTTAAAGAAATACCCAGACGAGGCCTACTTTCTTTATCGGCCCTGCTGGGCTGCAAATCTTTCAAGACGATGAGAGTTTCATTCGGTTTGCCCAGAAATGGGTTGTACATTTTTAAAACACATCAAACCAGGAATTAGTTTCAAAATTTTTTATTACAAGATTTTAAATTCCATTGATTTTTATGCGTGGACAATTATTTGGATTTTATATTTATATAAATTATTTTTCAAAATAGTTTGAATGTGAATCGATATTTTTGGATTAAAAACAGTTGACCGCACCGAAATATGCAAAATTTCGTATACTTTTTAACCGTGGCCACAATATGGGGTGTAATGCTAACAAAAAGAAGATGGGCTCCAAAAAAATTCTTAAGAATTAGCAAATGGGTTGTACATTATTAGAAATAATGGCAGATGGGTTGTATGCTGTTTTCCACAGATCTCAGGCTGACTTGTGCGCCTACTACAGGTTGACGTGTATGCTTTCATCAAAAAAGGTTGACGCACACGCAATGCCCTGTCAACTTAGTCAACACACGAGAGAAGTGACTGTTGGATGTCCATCCAATGGCTGTCGTGCTTCTTCAATCTCTGCTCTTCATGCTCCATCCGCTCAAACAAGCGTCGGCGGGACTGCCTGCTTCTTCCTCCCGTGGCCGGCTATGCTGCGCAGGCCTCACGGCCCCACCGTACTCCCATCACTGGCATAGCCATCCCTCTACTCACACACACCTGTTGTTATTCTCCGGGGATGGCAAACGAACCAGTAAACCCTCGCACTCCTCCGCGTGGGAAACAACTGCCGAGTATTCCCTTCCTAGGCCTCGCCGTCGTCCACAACCCTGGTGGTTCTCGGCGCGGCCTGATCAACGTGGTCAATGAACGACATCCATCGGAAGTGGACTGTACGTGGAGAGGCTGACAGTTGGTTCCACGGCCGCACGCAAGGAAATGCCTCCTTCTTACGTGCAAAATAATGATTCCTCCACCTTACAGCTAGGACCCACAGGAAGGGCCTCTGTATTTCGCAAAAAAACGTTCCCCCCGCTGACAGGTCGGACCCACCAGCTATATCTTCGCACACAAGGAAGTGCCTCCTTATTAAGCCCAAAAAAAATGAATACCCCCTTGCTAGCTGGGACCCACCATATTGTGTGGCTGACTTGTGGGCCTACTAAGTTGACGGGGATGGAGGGCTTTGTCAACTTAGTCAATACTCCAGTGACCGTATGATGTCCATCCAACGGCCATAGTGCTTCTTCAACCTCTGGTCTTCTTGCTCCAGCCGCCCAAAGCAGCGCCGATCGTGCCGCCTCCTCCTGCCTCCCGTTGCCGGCTATGCTTCCGCGGAAGCCTCACTGCCCCCATACTACTCCCACCACTGGCCAGGTCATCCCTCCACTCACCGACACCCCCTGTTATTCTGCAGCGACGACAGCCTCACACCGCAGCCGAACCAGTGAACCCTCATACTCCTCGCCGCGTGGGCATCCACTGCCGCGTCTTTGCCGGCTCCGTGTCGTCCCTTTCCTAGGCCTCGCCGTCGTCCACCGCCGTGGTGCTCTCGGCGCGGCGTGGTTAATGTGGTCAACGACCGACTTCCATCGGAAAAGTACTGTCCATGGAGAGGCTGACAGCTGGGTCCATGCCAGCCGCAAGGAAGTGCCTCCTTATTACGCGGAAAATAATTATTCCTCCACCTGACAGCAGGGACCCACCAGACGGGCCACCAGTATTTCGCAAAAAAATATGTTTCCCCCCTGACAGCTGGGACCCACCGGATGGGCCATCGTATTTTGTGAAAAAAACGTCGCCCCCGCTGTTAGCTCGGACCCACCTTAAGTGCCTCCTTATTACGCACAGAAAATTGAATACTCCCCCTGCTAGCTGGGACCCACCTTGGTGGGAGGCTGACTTGTGGGCCTACTAAGTTGACGGGGATGGAGGGCTTTGTCAACTTAGTCAATATGAATGATTCTAGCTCCAATGACCCTACAATGTCCATCCAACGACCGTAGTGCTTCTTCAACCTCTGGTCTTCTTGCTCCAGCCGCCCAAAGCAGCGTCGGTCGTGCTGCATGCTCCTGCCTCCCGTGGCTGGCTGTGATGCCGCGGAGGCCTCACCGCCCCCTACTACTCCCACCGCTGGCAACCTCACACCGCAGCCGAACCAGTGAACCCTCGTACTCCTCTCCGCGCGGGCTTCCACTGCCGCGTCTTCCCCAGCTCCGCGTCGTCCCCTTCCTAGGCCTCACCATCGTCCACCGCCCTGGTGCTCTCCGTGCGGCATGGTCAACGTGGTCAAGGAATGTCTTCCATCAGAAGAGTACTGTACGTGGAGAGGCTGACAGCTGGGTCCATGGCAGCCGCAAGGAAGTGCCTCATTATTACGCACAAAATAATTATTCCTCCACCTGACAGCAGGGACCCACCGGACAGGTCACCGTCTTGCAAAAAAAATGTTTCCCCTGACTGCTGGGACCCACCAGCTACATCTTTGCACGCAAGGAAGTGCGTCCGGGCAAAAAAATGATTCGCCCCCTGACTGTCGGGACCCACCAGCTACATCTTCGCATGCAAGGAAGTGCTTGACAGTCAGGACCCACCTGGTCGAAGCATACGTAGCGTTGTCATTCTGGTCGCGAACGTGTACGTACATACTGGTCGATGTAGAGGCACGCACGTGTCGTAGTAGAGGCGTGCACGTGTCGTAGTAGAGGCGCGCACGTAGCATGTGCACATACGTACAATGGCCAGGGTGCAAGAAAGAAAATATAGCCACGTACGTACATACGGGCGGGGTCTCGAATGCCTACTCTCGCATTCGTACGACCAGGGCTCATGTACATGGCTGGGTCTGCGTCATCGTCATGTTCATGGGGAGGCAACGTAATGCGTCATGTTCATCGAGAGGCAACAGAATGCGTCGTGTTCATCCGGAGGCAATGTAACGCTTGGGAGCCAACCGGCTTGGACGGAACGGGCGATGGAAACGAGGCCTGGCGTACCACAGGACAGAGGAAACGGCCTTGTGTTTGACCAGCCATGTTCGAAACGAGATCATGTTCATCGGGAGGGGTCTGGCGTACCGCAAAACGGAGGTAACAGATTTGTGTTGGACCTCCTACAGTCGAAACGGGGTCCTGTTGATCGGGGGGTGTGGTGTACCGCAAAACAGACAAAACGGACTTGTGTTGGAGCGCTACGGTTGAAACGGGGGTCCTGTTCATCGGGAGGGGTGTGGTGTACCGCAAAACAGGACTCCACGAGATACTGTTCATCTCCGCCGTCGACCTCCTCCAGCCTCCACGGGCTACTGTTCATCCACCGTCGACCTCCTCCAGCCTCCAACTGCTCCTGTTCATCCACGGGCTACTGTTCAACCACCCCTCTCCACGGGATCCTGTTCAACCACCCCTCCACGGGCTACTATTCATCCACCCCTTCACCATCTATTGTTCATCCAGCCCTCCATGGGGTCGTCCTGTTCATCCAGCCCTCCACGGTGTCCTGTTCATCCAGGCCCAACTGGCTCGATCGATCGGGGTCATGTTCATCCAGAGGCAACGCCACGGGGTCCTGTTCATACACCCCCACCGCTCACTGTTCATCCAACCCCCCACCCCACGCAACGCTCACTGTTCATCCAGAGGCAGCATCGATCGGCTTCAGTTAGCAGTAGTAGTGAAGGAATCACTCGATCGAGTTCAGTTAATAGCCATCGATCGGTCGCTCGGGGTCAGTAACGCGTAGCCTGCAGTGCAATCGCTCGGGTTCAGTTAGAGCCCAACACCTTGCTCGGGTTCAGTTACATCCCAACGCCTCGCACACACGCGCGTACGTGTACGAGAGAAACGCGCATCGCTCGGCCCCGACCACCCACCGTAACCGAGAACACCCCAATATTTCCCTCGCCCTTGCTTCTACCATGGTTTTTTCCGTCATGGACGGCCCAAAGAATGTCATGCACCTTCGTCTCCGGCCCGCCCAGGAAGAAAAGCCCATTTTCTGTCATGTTTTTTTGTCATAGAAGTAGGATCCCACCACATCTATGATGATACCGGGTTTTGTCACAATTATCGTCATAGAAGTGTCATAAGTATGACAAAAAAAATTTCATTCGGCCCAAAATGTCATGGATGTGTCTTTTTTTAGTGCGTCCGGGTGGTTCCATGCGCTACCGTATCGCAGATGGCACTCCTGCTAGTTCCAGTGATCCTCCTAGGTAGAATGTGAAGTCGACAACCAGTAAGTAGAAGGAGAAGGAGAAGTACACCCCTCCAAATGAGATGACTGCAAAGGATTTTGAGGTGTTCTGCATTCGCAATCTATATCGCCGTGCTCAGGATGAGGCACTTGTTGGTCATCCCTTCTAGACCAAGGAGCAATCATTGATCTACCTTGACATTCTGAAGGCCTATAAGAACTTGTTTGTGACCATCAAATCTATTGATGTCTCTTGTATGGAGAACGATCCGACGTACTTTGGAGAGGCTCTTAATCATTGTCATCAATGGGGACTCATTCCCTTCATCATCTACAACAAGGACTATGATCTAGAGATTGTTGCTCAATTCTATGCCACGGTTCACTTTCATGCCAATGAGGAGAGATCTATGTCATGATGACCGATGGGAGAAGATCCAAGGTTGATTGGAAGGACTTCATGGATTGTTTGGGCATTGCTGATGAGGGAGAAAACAACCCAGTTGGTCCTCGGCCTCACAAGGAATCACCTCCCACACACAAGTTAAAGCTTATCCGCTACTCCAGGATGGTGAAGACTCTCAAGGGGACTCACACGGAGATCATTCCATTTTTGTACATTATGCACCAGATCTTTCGCAACACTCTCTTCCCTCGCATTGGGAATTTGGACATGGTGCACTCCTACTTGGCAGATCTTCTCTTAATGTGCATCAAGGAGCAGGGCAAGACATGTACTTTGGACATCTCCCACATCATGTGGCGTGAGCTCGCTCCGCTGTGCTTGACCGGAAGGTGCCCATCTATGGCCCTTATCTGCTTAAACTGCTTAAACTGATTGGTGCACAATTGTTGAGTTTCCAGGCAAGGCGCATCCTATTGAGCACATGGTAACTCATCTGATTCTGAATCTGCACCCGAAGGATAACCGGGGGACTGTGCCTGCTACCCCCGGTGAGGAGATTACCCCTACTGATTATGATGATGAGGCTAAGCCAGATTATGAGTTTGTTCCCTCTCCTGAGAAACTACCATCTTTGGCATCTAAGATCAAGTCGAAGATGAAGAGGCTTTTCTGCATAGAGGCCAAGCATCAGTACAGGGCTCATGTGACTAAGAAGGCTACTCTCACTCATCATAAGAACTAGATGAGGGACCTAGGTCATGAGATCACTAGTGGCTCTGAGGAGTGGGTTACAGATGAGGAGAAATGGATCTCACAGCATTGCAAGTGGTCATACTTAGAGGCGGAGCATCAGGCAGCTACAACAGAGGAGTAAGAGGATCATGAGGACTCATATGAGCACGAGGAGTATTGATGATTTGGAGCATCACCATCACCCTAGACGTGTTTAGTGGTCTTTGCCTTTTTGGTGTTTTGGTGCCAAACGGGAGAGAGTTTAGGGATTTGCCGAGTCACAAGTGTGTCTTATTTGTGGTTGCTTTCATTCTCTCATGAACTCTTTCGTTTGGTTTTCTTTATGTCCGTGTGTGGTACCTCTAGTATCCATCATATAGTGTGAGACATATGCTACCTTATCTTTATCTTTATGTCAAGTACCATATTAGCTTGTGATATATTGTTTATCTTGTGCCCTATCTTTATGCTCACATGCTATTTACTTGCATCCTTGCTTACTCGTCTCATGTTGTTTATGCAAGTATTGCTGGTCTCTAAAATATAGGAAGAGTGTCGATCCTAGTGTGTGTGCTCTACAGTCTAAAAGCTTGCCCAAGTAGTGCACACATCTAGGGGGAGCCTATCTATATTTTACAGATGATGGGATTGCACATTATCTTATCTTATTCTTGTGCAAATCCTATGTTGTCGTCAATCCACCAAAAGGGGGAGCTTGTTAGGGCATATTTCTCCCTTAGTGGTTTTGGTGATTGATGACAATACTTTTTGTGGACTAATCATGTGCATTGAGCATTTCAGATAATCTATCATATGGCAGAAAGGTGATTTAGAACCCTCTGGATATTTATGAAGACGGTGTTTCTCTTGCATTTCATTTTCGGTGGACTTGAGTCGTAGGATAATGGTACTATTAAGAGGGGGTCCGCTTCGGAAAGGTTTGGGTGGAATCAACACGTACACTATCACCTTGCACCCTATTTCTTGAAGAAAATATGCCCTAGAGGCAATAATAAAGTTGTTATTTTATATTTTGTTATTCATGATAAAGGTTTATTATTCATGCTAGAATTGTATTGATCGGAAACCTAAATACATGTGTGAATACATAAACAAATACCGTGTCCCTACTAAGCCTCTACTAGACTAGCTCATTGATCAAAGTTGGTTATGGTTTCCTAACCATAGACATGTGTTGTCATTTGATAATAGGATCACATCATTAGGAGAATCATGTGATGGACAAGACCCATCCATTAGTTAGCATAATGATCGTTCAGTTTAATTGCTATTGTTTTCTTCATGTCAAATACATATTCCTTCGACTACGAGATTATGCAACTCCCGGATACCGGAGAGATGCCTTGTGTGCTATCAAACGTCACAATGTAATTGGGTGATCATAAAGATGCTCTACATGTATCTCCGAAGGTGTTTGTTGAGTTGGTATAGATCAAGATTAGGATTTGCCATTCCGAGTGTCGGAGAGGTATCTCCGGGCCCTCTCGATAATACACATCATAAGAAGCCTTGCAAGCAAATGACTAATAAGTTATTATGAGAAGATGTATTATAGAACGACTAAATAGACTTGCCGGTAACGAGATTGAACTATGTATAGAGATACCGACGATCGAATCTCGGGCAAGTAACATACCGATGGCTAAAAGGAATTACGTATGTTGTCATAATAGTTCGACCGATAAAGATCTTTGTAGAATATTGATACGTCCCCAACGTATCTACTTTTCCTAACGCTTTTCCTCTTGTTTTGGACTCTAATTTGCATGATTTGAATGAAACTAACCCCGGACTGATGTTGTTTTTGGCAGAACTACCATGGTGTTGTTTTTGTGCAGAAATAAAAGTTCTCGGAAGGGAAAGAAACTTTGGGAGGATTTTTTATATCAACTAAGAGAATTTCTGGAGTCAAGAGGTACCTGAGGGGGGCACTTGGGTGGGCACAACCGACCGGGGCACGCCAGCCCCCCAAGCGCGCCGAGGTGGGTGCTGCCCACCTAGTGGCCCCGCCGACCCTAAAACCGACACTACGAAATCCCATTATTCCAAAAAATGGGAGAGAAATCATTATTGCGTTTCACGAGACGAAGCCGTCGTCATCTCCTGTTCTTCATTGGGAGGCCTGATTTGGTTCTCGTTTGGGGCTCCAAAGAGGGGGATCTTCGATCTTCGTCATCACCAACACATCTCCATCGCCAATTCCATGATGCTCCCCACCGTGAGTGAGTAATTCCTTCGTAGGCTCGCTGGTTGGTGAGGAGTTGGATGAGATTCATCATGTAATTGAGTTAGTTTTGTTAGGGCCTCAGCCCTAGTATCCACTATGTTCTGAAATTGATGTTGCTATGACTTTGCCATGCTTAATGCTTGTCACTTTAGGCCCAGGTGCCATGATTTTAGATCTAAGCTGTTTATGTTATCACCTTTATATCCATGTTAGATCCGATCTTGCAAGTTATAGTCACCTACTACGTGTTATGATCCGGCAACCCCGGAGTCACAATAGTTGGGACCACTCCCGGTGATGACCGTAGTTTGAGGAGTTCATGTATTCACCGTGTGCTAATGCTTAATTCCGGTTCTCTATTAAAAGGAGGCCTTAATATCCCTTAGTTTCCAATCGGACCCCGCTGCCACGGGAGAGTAGGACAAAAGATGTCATGCAAGTTCTTTCCATAAGCACGTATGGCTATTTACGGAATACATGCCTACATTATATTCATGAACTGGAGCTAGTGCCGTATCGCCCTAGATTGTAACTGTCTCATGATGAATATCATCCAATGAGTCACCGATCCAATGCCTACGAATTTATCTTATATTGTCATTGCTAAGTTACTAATGTTGCTACTGCTATCGTTACTACTACAATATCACTACTATCACTGTTACCGTTACTATTGCTACTGCTACTATTATCAAAACTATCATATTACTATGCTACTAATCACTTTGCTGCAGATAATTAATCTCCAGGTGTGGTTAAATTGACAACTTAGCTGCTAATACCTTCAAATATTCTTCGGCTCCCCTTGGGTCGAATCTATAAATTTGGGTTGAATACTCTACCCTCGAAAACTGTTGCGATCCCCTATACTTGTGGATTATCAAGACCTTTTTCTGGCGCCGTTGCCGGGGAGCATAACTATATATGTTGAGTCACTTGGGATTATTATCATATTATCTCTATGAAGAATCTGAAGGATGCTAAGACTAAGATTTTTCCCTCAAATACGAGGGGAGGCAAGGAACTGCCATCCAGTTCTGCTTTAGATTCACCTTCTGTCATAAGTAAACAATTTGCAACACCACAGCATGCTATTAATTCTGATATGTCGCAAGTTATTGATGATGCTACTTCTGCTATGAATGCTACTCATGATGATGCTAGTACCTTGCTTGATGATGATGTGCCACTAGGTGAATTTCTTGATGAACAAATTGCTAGAGTAAGACAACATGATATTGTTGAATCTGATGATAAACTTGAAACTGAAAATCTTGAAACACCTACTAGAACTAGCCCTCCTAGATATGAATTGCCAAAGGTACCAGAAGGTTATACTATGAGTGAGGAGGCAACTAGAGATATTCTTGCTTGTAAGGATAGAGATGATATAGAGAAATTATGATGCAAGTATAAGGAATGATCTCTTAATGGTAAAATGAAATGTGATCCTAAGTTTGCTACTTCACCTATTGTTATTGATCATAAGGATTATGAATTCTTTGTCGACCCAAAGTTAATCACTTTGGTTGAATCTGATCCTCTCCATGGTTATGATACTGAAACTATTGTGGCACATCTTACTAAGTTGAATGCTATAGCTACCCTTTTTGCTCATGATGAGAAGATTCACTATTACTATATTCTCAAGTTATTCCCATTCTCACTAAAGGGTGGCTTTGTACAATACTCTTGCTCCTGGTTGTGTGCATAGTCCCCAGGATATGATCTATTACTTCTCTGAAATATATTTCCCCGCTCATAAGAAACAAGCTGCCTTGCAGGAAATATTTAACTTTGTGCAAGTTGAAGAAGAGAGTCTCCCACAAGCTTGGGGGAGGCTTCTCCAATTGCTTAATGCTTTTCCTGATCATCCTCTTTAGAAAAATGAAATACTTGATATCTTCTACAATGGACTAACCGATGCTTCTAGGGATTTCCTAGATAGTTGTGCTGGTTGTGCTTCCAGGGAAGGAACTATTGGGCAAGCTGAAGAATTATTGAATAACATATTGAAAAATTATGATGATTGGACTCCTCCTGTAACACCTATTAAACCCACTCCAAAGAAGAGGGGTATCTTATATCTCAGTCCTGAAGATATGCAAGAGGCAAAGAAATCTATGAAAGAAAAAGGTATTAAAGCCGAGGATGTTAAAATTTTACCACTTATCGAAGAAATACATGGGCTTGAAGCACCACCACCACCTAAGGTGGTAGAGGTAAAATATTTAATGAAATTCAATGATAGTGATGATCCTCGTAACAAACATCCTAGTCAATGCCTTTATGAGTTTGATAATTACATTAGAAAGCAAGATCACTCCAATGCAAATGTTATGAAAAAACAATTTAACTACAACTCTATATGATTGCTCGCTTAAGTGACTTGCTATTTGATACGTCTCCAACGTATCTATAATTTTTTGATTGTTCCATGCTATTATATTATATGTTTTGGATGTTTAATGGGCTTTATTATACACTATTATATTATTTTTGGGACTAACCTATTAACCGAAGGCCCAGTCCAAATTGCTGTTTTTTTGCCTATTTCAGTGTTTCGTAGAAAAGGAATATCAAACGGAGTCCAAACAGAATGAAACCTTCAGGAGAGTTATTTTTGGAACAAACGCAATCCAGGAGACTTGGAGTGGATGTCAAGAAAGAAACGAGGAGGCCATGAGGCAGGGAGGCGCGCCCACGGGGTAGGCGCGCCCCCCACCCTCGTGGGCCTCTCGTGGCTCCCCTGACCGACTTCTTTCGCCTATATATACTCATATACCCTGAAAACATCCAGGAGTGCCACGAAACCGCATTTCCACCGCCGCAACCTTCTGTACCCGTGGGATCCCATCCTGGGGCCTTTTTTGGTGCTCCGCCGGAGGGGGAATCGATCACGGAGGGCTTCTACATCAACATCATAGCCTCTTCGATGAAGTGTGAGTAGTTTACCACAGACCTTCGGGTCCGTAGTTATTATCTAGATGGCTTCTTCTCTCTCTTTGGATCTCAATACAAAGTTCTCCTCGATCTTCTTGGAGATCTATTTGATGTAATTCTTTTTGCGGTGTGTTTGTCGAGATCTGATGAATTGTGGGTTTATGATCAAGATTGTCTATGAAAAATATTTGAATCTCCTCTCAGTTCTTTTCTGTATATTTTGTTATCTTTGCAAGTCTCTTCGAATTATCAGTTTGGTTTGGCCTACTAGATTGTTCTTTCTTGCAATGGGAGAAGTGCTTAGCTTTGGGTTCAATCTTGCGGTGTCCTTTCCCAGTGACAGCAGGGGCAACAAGGCATGTATTGTATTGTTTCCATCAAGGATAAAAAGATGGGGTTTATATAATATTGCTTGAGTTTATCCCTCTACATCATGTCATCTTGCCTAATGCTCTGTTCTTATGAACTTAATACTCTAGATGCATGCTGGATAGCGGTCGATGTGTGGAGTAATTGTAGTAGATGCAGAATCTTTTCGATCTACTTGTCGCAGACGTGATGCCTATATACATGATCATGCCTAGATATTCTCATAACTATGCACTTTTCTATCAATTGCTCGACAGTAATTTGTTCACCCACCGCAATACTTATGCTATCTTGAGAGAAGCCACTAGTGAAACCTATGGCCCCCGGGTCTATTTTCCATCATATAAGTTTCTGATCTATTTTATTTTGCAATCTTTACTTTCCAATCTAATATCATAAAAATACCAAAAATATTTATCTTATTATCTCTACCAGATCTCACTTTTGCAAGTGGTCGTGAAGGGATTGACAACCCCTTTATCGCGTTGGTTGCAAGGTTCTTATTTGTTTGTGCAGGTACGAGGAATTTGAGTGTAGCCTCCTACTGGATTGATACCTTGGTTCACCAAAACTAAGGGAAATACATACGCTACTTTGTTGCATCACCCTTTCCTCTTCAAGGGAAAACCAACGCATGCTCAAGAGGTAGCACTATTTATAATTGCAAATGATGTTAGAGGTGTAGGAAAGCATGCCTCTATGGTTCAACCTCAATTAGAACAAGTTGCTAAATCTCAAAAAGAGTTACTTGATGAAATGAACAATAATATAAGTGACTTTTCTGTTAGAGTAGCAACTAGAGGAGGTAAAATGACTCAAGAACCACTTTATCCTGAGGCACACATGTCGACGTTCTGGATATGGGGGTACCCAGACATGCCTCCCTGCGGTCCACGGCGTGGCTCCATCGATGGCCTGGTATGGCCCAGCTTCGGCATCAACAACTCAAGACCCTTGCTAGGGGCCGAGCCTCGCGAGGCGGACGACACCAAGACTCTAAGGGGATCGGGCCGCTCAGGCTGGCCCCCGAGGAGCGGAGATTTCTATGCAAGGTGCACCTCGCGAGGTTCGGCTGATGTAAGCCATGACGACCAAGGCCAGGCGGGCGCCAGCGAGCACGGAGTACCAGTTTCCTCTTTGGTGCAAGGGAGGCAAGCAGCAGGCGCAGAGTCTCGAGGAATCAACCAAAGGTTTCCATTCTGATGCAACAAGACCAAGACCGCTAGGACGGCAAGATGGAGGTCATCGCCGAGCCCAGAGCAGCGTCACGACCAGAGGCTTTTGCAGGTGAAGACCACTTTAGTCAGGATAGGACGTACTTGCTGTCTCCCTTCAAATTTGGCCGTTGTGGGATCCCTTCCCGCTTACATTTGGGATGAGGACAAATGCCATTATAAATAGGACCTAGCCACCACCAAGGAGGAGGGGGGATCAGCTCGAATCCATTCCACCCTCACCAGCTCACCCGAGCTCAAGAACATGCCTCCTGAGGCTGTTCCCCACTGTACTAGTTCTTCCTCAGCCCCTCGAGGAAAATCCACCACAAAGGAGTAGGGTTTTACATCGCAAGGTGGCCCGAACCTGGGTAAACTACCGTGTCTTCCTTTCCCTTCGATCTCGACGCACTAGGCCGAGAGATTAGCGAGTAGGCAGGCTACGCAGGTTGAGATCTTCGCATGCACCCCAGAGTTTGAACCTCTCAAGGGTTTGAGGAACCCGATATTCGACATTTGACGCGCCAGGTGAGGGTGCGTCGGAGCCTCTCTTCCGTCGATTGATCCGCTGCTACTCCACCGCCGCCATGGCCGATGCCCCGAGAGCCCGTGTTGAGCATTGGGACATCCGGGTCGTTCTGACAGTGTCTGCCGACGAGGAAGATCTCCACTCCACGTTGCTCGCAGCTCGTGCTCCGCCTGGTGCCGTCGGCCACGGGAGGCAGAGGCCACCGCCCCCTCTCGCTTCGCACCACAACCATGTAGCAGTGTGATCTTTGAGCTATGCCATGGCGACGGCGCCACACATCTGCCGGGAGAAGGTGAACATACGAGCGGTGGTCATCGTGGCTCGAGAGCTGCTGAGGTGCAGGCTGGCGGAGAGCTGCCGCGATGCCTTGCTGGAGCAGTCACCGAGTTGCTGGATGCTGCATGCAGGGGCGCAACACCGTTCTGCGCCCTGCCCACATCGCAAGCTGTGGCAGGGGCGCACGCTCACCCTCACCACGCCCGCGCGCCCCCACCCGGGGCCCTTGAAGAGCCTCTTGGCATCGGCCTACCCCACGATGCAACCCGCTCTACTTCAACCATGCCGCCCTGGGGCGGGGCGAACCTGAGCGGCCTCTCCCGGGGCTGCGTCGGGGCACCAGCCGTCAGCCATTAGGCCCTGATGCTGGGCACTGGGGGCAGTAGCGCAAGGCAACGGGGCAACGACTTAGGCGCGTCAGCCTGGAAGCCTATGCGCCCATCGCAATGGACCTAAGGTACGCATCGGGAGAAGGCCCCAGCCGATCCCCCACGCCAGGCTAGGTGCTGGAAGTACACGAGGCCGAGGCTCTCTGTGAGCCGCTACAGGGCTCCACCAACGCCTTCAACGATAACATCACTAGGTATAGTCAATGCCTCAGGAGCACGCTTGCACTAACCATGGATCGCAGGTGAACCAAGTCGCAGCCACTGCTAGGGCCCCCGAGGTGGTGACCCAGCCGTAGGTGGACGAAGGGCCTTGGGAGTAGCATGGGAGGAGCTCGGGGCTAGGGCCTCCCCTGCGCTGCATGGAGCAAGGCGCTGCTCGAAGGTAGGTCCCCTGCTGGGGAAGGCGCCAGTGAGCCCTTCCCCCCGGCGGAGGGCCTATGATCGCCAAGGGCGCCACCAGCGTCCTCCTTGCCCCTTGGTCTCGTCCTGGTTTCCGGACACCCCAACGTTGGTCGGGGGCGGTGTAGGGCGGGGTCCTCATCGGGCGACATGAAGCAAGGCTCCGGCATGTGAAGGTCTTCGCTCGTGAGACTCTCACATAATAATGAGTGGGGTTCTACACGCCCCGGAGTCCCTTGAGTGCCGCCCTGGGGCCTCACGGGGGCTCGCAGCCATGTCCAAGTGGAAGCACCATGCTCTGCCCTGGTCGTCGACACTGTCCCTCAATGACTATGCCCACGCCCAGTGGAAGCACTTAGCTCCGCGCTGGTGAGAAGACCAGAAGACTAGCTAGGCGCCCGATGTGGTTGTTTGCTTTCACCCCTCTTTCTGTACCAGTTTTGACAGCTTTTTGGAATGAAATCTTGTGTGCTTACCAAAAGAAAAAGGGGGGAAGTTTTCTTGACTTGTGTCGTTTTCTCACTTTCTGGTTTCATGTTTTCAAGCAGGGCTCGCGCCTGCTATCCCCCCCCCCCCGAGCACCTTGCGAGCAGGGATTGGTTGTGGTACGTGTGCATCAAGCCTGACCGGGACAGTCCCTAACATGCAAAGGCTCCCCTCGGGGGCCAGGGATGTGGCCACCACACGCGCACCTTGCCATGGTCCGGCAGTTGGTCTCTCGCGAGGCATTCTAGAACTGGCCAGCAGGCCCCTTGGGAGGCTCAGAGCCTCACGAGCCCGCGGCAGGCTCACCTCAAGAGAAAAAGCGCCGCTGCGACACCAGGGCTCACTCGAGACCCGCAGAACCAAAGATAAGTCATAACAACTACCCTGCTTGGGAGCCTGCAGCCCTGCTGGGTCGCGCTCCAGGTGCTACTTCAAAAAGCATTTCATAATCTCATACATCATAAGCCCCCCCCCCTTTCAAAATGCTCTCACAAGGATGCGTTCAAGTTTTTGTCATACAGGTCAAAGAGAAAAGAGACACGGGCCTAGCTGGATGCGCCTTCTTCATCACCTCCGTCTGTGCTGCTCGCATTGCTCACGTCATCGCGACCATCCTCATCATCATCACTACCCGCTCCATCTTCTTCAGCCATAATCACGATTGCGTCGTCCTCTGAAGCAAATTCTGCTACTAGGGCATCTACATTGTCAGTCACCCAGCCAGCCAGGTTGTCTTGAATAACCGTGGGCATGGGGGCTAACAAAACATTGCAGTCGAAGTGAGGATCGCGGTTGAGAAGGTGGCTGAAGACGTGTGAGATTGATGGCGACCTTCAGCCGGTGCCATTCGCGTACCAGCCGGCGGTCCTCCGTCTCGAGGCGGGTGTCAATGTCAGTAAGTTCTCCACCAAGCCGAACCATTACGCGCATCGCCTCGCCGAAGAGCTCGTAGCGGACAGCACTATGTCCGCGTGTGAACTGTGATGCGCGGCCAAGCCCGTCTTTAGCCCTAGGTGCTGCCGGAGGGATGCAGTGCGGTTCGCCTGCCTCCGGCTGGGGGCTGGTCGATGCTGTTCCGCAGCCTGAAGACGAAGACAGCACAGGGGGCGCCCGATCGCCAGCAATGATCTGTGGAGGAGCCGTCGGCATGCCTCCCGCACCCCAAGCCAGGTTGCGGAGGAAGGAGGTAGGAGGCTCAAGACTGGGCACCCCTGGGAGCACATCAGCTGCCGAAGTCAGCCCCATGCTTTGCACGGGCGCGGGGAGCAGGGCGTTGGGATTGAGCCAGAAGCTCCTGGAGAACGCCCCTCCTGAGGCTTCACCACCACGGGGACCCTACGAAGCCTTGGTCAGGAAAAATCATGGCACGCCGAAAGTCACTAGAATGAGGTACTTACTCATCCACAACTATGTACTTCCTCTACTTCAGTGGCCGGTAGACATCGTCATTGCAGCTCGGAGACTCCTTCCTCTTGCGGAGTGCTCCAAGATTCAGGCGGAGCCGACCGGGCTTTGAAAGGCGGCCCCAGCAGCTGGAGCGCTCGATAGGGATCCCTGAGTGGCAGCCTTAGGAGCCCCGGGAGGCGCCTCCTCCTTAGCAACTGCCTCGGGGCCGCTTCCCCGAGCCTCGGAGGTGGCCGCCTCAGGGGCACCGGGTCGCGCCAACCCCACGGTGGCCCTTCCAGGGCCTCAGGAGCCTCGGCTCTCTAGCACCTGGGGGCGCCTGGCCTCCGAAGGTTGCCTCAGAGGCACCTGGTGGGCCGTGCCGCCCTGCTTCCACATATTCGGGGCGTGTGCCGTGAGGTCGTGAAGCATGGGAACCACAAGTATAGGATTCTCGCGAGGTCCTTCAAGGCCCGCCGGGCACAACCCCCACTCGTCAAAGAGGGGCATCTGCTTTACGAAGGCCACCTTGTTTGAGCACTGGTACAGGAGGCAGTCCTTCCCGGGAAGCACGACGGGTTTGGAGTCGCCCGTCAGAAGCTCGAGCACCTTGCTCAGCTTCTTGGAAGGCATCGCAGGAGCTTGGAGCCTCATGGAGTCCTCGGCACTAGTGAAGGCCCACATCATGCGGGAATGGCGCTGGAGTGGGGCGATACGCCACTGGATGAAAACCTGCACCACCATTGGCGCTATCACCCGAGTGTCTTCAGCCCGGTCAGCCACTTCTAGAGCGGGCAAGCCGATGGTCGACAAGCTTCACATGCCCCCAGCCAGAAATGGGCACCGCTGGCGCTCGAGGGGTGAAAAGCAGGGGGTTGGACGTGCCGGCATCTATGAACAACCACTGCTTCCGGAACCCCTTCGCGTCTAGCGATAGCTCGAAGTCGATCCCCGAGCCTGTCGTTGCCGCAACCGCTTGGAAGGCCACTCACCCTGACCACTGGCGGGTGTCGACCAGATGGAGCAAGAAGAAATGGCGAAACAGGGCTACAGAAGGACCGATGCCGACCGTGGCTTCGCAAAGGAAAGCGAAGGCAGCAAGAAGTATGATGGAGCGGGGATCCAGGTGCAGCAGGTGGATCTGATAGTGCAAGATTATGGCATTGAAGAAATGGGAGAAAGGGGGAATCAGGCCCGCGAATAGGGCGTGAAGATGGATAGGAATCTCGTGTCTCTCATGTCACTCGCGAGCCAAGAAGCGGGTCGGGAGATCGTCGCCTTCCACTCATTGGAATCGGCGGCAAGAGCTGGGCGGACCTTGGCCAGCCCCTCTTGGTTGATCACCGTCAACCGTCGAGAGCGGGCTCTAAGGCCGACAGGGGTTCGAGCATGCAACTTCCCTTTCTTCTTCCTCTGCTGCGGGGCCATGGCGGAAGCTAGGAGGAGGGAACAATGTTGGCACCAAATCTGTGACAAGGATTGCAGGTTGGGGTAGAGAAGGAGCCAAGGCCAAGCGCAACAATCTACTGGGGCGAACTACTCTGGCAATGGGCGGCCGCCGGGCTTGGCAGATTTCAGGGCAGTGTGGGGAAGTGGAGACACCCACGTCCCATCAATCACCACAAGTCGTCCCAGACCATAGGAGTATAGGGCCCACGGTGCTCCGCACTTGCCCCTTGGCTGCGCCCTGAAGCTAGGTCCGAGCGCGCCATGGACCCAGGGGCTACCGTCGGTGTTCTGGATACGGGGGTACCCAGACTTGCCTACCTGCGGCCCATGGTGTGGCTCCATCGACGGCCTGGTACGGCCCAGCTTCAGCATTAACAAATCAAGACCCTCGCAAGGGGCCGAGCCTCGCGAGGTGGACGACTCCAAGACTCTAAGGGGGTCGACCCCCTCAGGTTGGCTCCCGAGGAGCGGAGATTTCTATGCAAGGTGCACCTCACAAGATTCGGCTGACGTAAGCCATGACGACCAAGGCCAGGCAGGTGCCAGTGGGCATAGAGTACCAGTTTCCTCTTTGGTGCAAGGGAGACAAGCAGTAGGCGAAGAGTCCTGAGGAATCAACCAAAGGTATCCATTCTGGTGCAACAAGACAAAGACCACCAGGATAGTAGGACAGAGGTCATCGCTGAGCCCACGGCAGCGTCACGACCAGAGGCTTTTGTAGGCGAAGACCACTTTAGTCAGGATAGGATGTACTTGTTGTCTCCCTTCAAATTTGGCCGTTGTGGGATCCCTTCCTGCCTACATTTGGGAAGAGGACCAACACCACTATAAATAGGACCTAGCTACCACCAAGGAGGAGGGGGGATCAGCTCAAATCCATTCCACCCTCACCAGATCACCTGAGCTCAAGAACATGCCTCCTTAAGTTGTTTCCCACTGTACTAGTTTTCCTCATCCCCTCGAGGCAAATCCACCACAAAGCAGGAGTAGGGTTTTACATCGCAAGGTGGCCCGAACCTGGGTAAACTATCGTGTCTTCCTTTCCCTTCGAGCTCGACGCACTAGGGCGAGATATTAGCGAGTAGGCAGGTTGGGCAGGTTTTGAGTTCTCCGCACGCACCCCAGAGTTCGAACCTCTCAAGGGTTTGTGGAACCCGAAATTCGACATTTGGCATGCCAGGTAGGGGTTGTTGAAGCCTCTCTTCCGTTGATCGATCCGCCGCTACTCCACCGCCGCAATACCCGATGCCCCGAGAGCCCGTGTTGAGCACTGGGTCGTCCGGCCCGTTCCGACAGCGTCTGCCGACAAGGAAGTTCTCCTCTCCGCGCTGCTCGTGGATCGTGGTCCGCCTGGTGCCGTCGGCCGCAGGAGGCACGGGCCGTCATCCCCCCTCTTGTGCCATGCCGCAACCACGCAGCAGCGTGGTCTTTGAGCTACACCATGGCAACGGCGCCACACATCCGTC
Organism: Triticum aestivum; assembly: GCF_018294505.1. Classification (NCBI taxonomy): domain Eukaryota; kingdom Viridiplantae; phylum Streptophyta; class Magnoliopsida; order Poales; family Poaceae; genus Triticum; species Triticum aestivum. The sequence continues at coordinate 519,256,804 of NC_057801.1, forward strand.
GGGAGCAGGCGAACATGCGAGCTATGGTCATCGTGGCTCGAGAGCTGCTGAGGTGCAAGCTGGCGGAGAGCGGTCGTGACGCCCTGCTGAAGCGGGTCGCTGAGTTGCTGGATGCTGCATGCAGGGGCGCAGCACCGTTCTGCACCCTGCCCACATCGCAAGCCATGGCAGGGGCACACGCTCACCCTCGCCACGCCCACACGCCCCCTCCCAGGGCCCCTGAAGAGCCTCTTGGCATCGACCTACCCCAGATGCAGCCGGCTCTACTTCAACCATGCCTCCCCGGGGTGGGGAGAACCTGAGTGGCCTCTCCCGGGGCCGCGCCGGGGCACCAGCAATCAGCCATCAGGACATTATGCTAGGCACCGTGGGGCAGCAGCGCAAGGCAACCGGGCAGCGACTTAGGCGCGGCCAGCCTAGAAGCCTATATGCCCATCGTGATGGACCTAAGGTAAGCATCGGGAGAAGGCCCCAGCCGATCCCCCATGACAGGCTGTGCGCTCAAAGTACACGAGGCCGAGGCTCTCTGTGAGCCGCTCGAGGGCTCCACCAACACCTTCAACAACAACAGCCAGTAGGTACAGTTAATGCCTCAGGAGCACGCTTGCACTAACCATGGATCTTAGGTGAACCAAGCCGCAGCCACCGCTTGGGCCCCCGGGGTGGTGACCCAGTCGCAGGTGGACGAAGGGCCTTGGGAGCAGCGTGGGAGGAGCCCGGGGCAAGGGCCTCCCCTGCGCTGCATGGTTCAAGGCGCCGCTCAGAGGTAGGTCTCCCGCCGGGGAAGGCGCCAGCGAGCCCTTCCCCCCGGCGGAGGGCTTACAGTCGCTGAGGGTGCCGCCAGCGTCCTCCTTGCCCCTTGGTCTCATCCTGGTTTCTGGACGCCCCAACAGTGGTCGGGGGCGGCATAGGGCGGGGTCCTTGTCGGGCGCCAAGGCCAAGTGCAACAATCTACTAGGGTGGACTGCTCTGGCAACGGGCGGCCGCCGGGCCTGGCGGGTTTCAAGGGAGTGTGGGGAAGTGGAGACGCCCACATCCCATCAATGACCATGCGTTGTCCAATGACACAGGCGGATAGGGCCCATGGCGCTCCGCACTTGTCCCTTGGCTTCGCCCAGAAGGCAAGTCCGAGCGCGTCGTGGGCCCGGGGGCTACTGTCGGCATTTTGGATACGGGGGTACCCATACTTGCCTGCCTGCGGCCCACAGCGTGGCTCCATCGACGGCCTAGTATGGCCTAGCTTTGGCATCAACAACTCAAGACCCTCACGAGGGGCTGAGCCTCGCGAGGCGGAAGACACCAAGACTCTAAGGGGATCGGCCCCCTTAGGCTGGCTCCTGAGGAGCAGAGATTTCTATGCAAGGTGCACCTCGCAAGGTTCGGCTGACGTAATCCATGACGACCAAGGCCAAACGAGCGCCAGGCGGGTGCCAGCAGGCGCAGAGTACCATTTTCCTCTTTGGTGTAAGGGAGGCAAGCAGCAGGCGTAGAGTCCCGAGGAATCAACTAAAGGTTTCCATTCTGGGTGCAACAAGACCAAGACCGCCTGGACGGCATGGCGGAGGTCATCGCCAAGCCCACCGCAGCGTCACGGCCAGAGGCTTTTGCAGGCGAAGACCACTTTAGATAGGATAGGACGTACTTGTTGTCTCCCTTCAAATTTGGCCATTGTGGAATCCCTTCCCGCCTAAATTTCGAAAGAGGACCAAGGCTACTATAAATAGGACCTAGCCACCACCAAGGAGGAGGGGGGATCAGCTCGAATCCATTCCACCCTCACCAGCTCATCCGAGCTGAAGAACACGCCTCCTGAGGCTATTCCCCACTGTACTAGTTCTTCCTTAGCCCCTCAAGGCAAATCCACCACAAAGGAGGGTTAGGGTTTTACACTGCAAGGTGGCCTAAACGTGGGTAAACTGCGGTGTCTTCCTTTCCTTTTGAGATCGACGCGCTAGGCCAAGAGATTAGTGAGTAGGCAGGCTAGGCAGGTTGAGATCTCAGCATGCACCCCAGAGTTCGAACCTCTCAAGTGTTTGCGGAACCCGAAATCCAACAACACCCAAGGAGAATATAACATGATTCACAAAGGAACAACACCACTACACCTAGCCCTTCTAATAAGAAAAAGAAGAAGAAAAATGATAGGACTTTGCATGCCTCTAGTGAACCTGAAATAGAAAAACCTCCCGATAATGATAAAGAAGTTTCTATCGTTGTTGCTGAAACTCAATCTGGTAATGAACATTCACCTTCTGATAATGAAAAAGATAATGATGAAGTTCATGAAGACACTCAATCAAATGATAAAGAACCATATAATGATGTTGAGATAGAACCAACTGTTGATCTTGATAACCCACAACCTAAGAATAAAAGATATGATAAAAAAGACTTTGTTGCTAGAAAGCATGGTAAGGAAAGAGAACCATGGGTTCAAAAGCCTATGCCCTTTCCGTCTAAGTTAACTAAAAAGAAAGACGATGAAGAATTTGAACGCTTTGCTGAAATGTTAAGGCCAGTTTTTTTGCGAACTCGTTTAACTGATATCTTGAAAATGCCTCCTTATGCAAAGTATATGAAAGACATCATCACCAATAAGAGAAAAATACCAGAAGCTGAAATATCCACTATGCTTGCTAATTATACTTTTAGAGATGGAGTACCTAAAAAACTTGGATATCCAAGAATACCAAGTATACCTTGCTCCATCAAAAGAAATTATATGAAAACTGCTTTATGTGATTTGGGAGCCGGTGTTAGTGTTATACCTTTCTCTTTATATAAAAGACTTGATTTGAATAAACTCACACGTTCTGAAAATCTTTGAAATGGCTTATAAATCAACTTCCATACCTATCGGTATTTGTGAGCATGTGCCCGTTGTTGTTGCTAATGTTACTATCTTGACTGACTTTGTTATACTTGAGATACCCGAGGATGACAACATGTCGATTATCCTTGGTAGACCATTCTTGAATACTGCAGGGACTATTATTGGTTGCAATAAAAGCAAGGTCACCTTTCATATCAATGGTAATGAGCATACAACACACTTTACGAAGAAACAATTCCAAGTGAATGGTGTTAATGTTATTGAAAAATCTCCGACAATCACTATTGGAAGTTTTCAATTACCTCTACCTACCATCAAAAAGAAATATGAAATGCTTATTGTTCGGGACATTCATATCCCCATTGAGGTAACTTAGTGATTTACGAAAGTTCTTCGGTTTCATGCTAATCGAAAGTGGTTGTTAATAAGACTTGATCAACCTTATTAATGGATCATTTTTGAGAGGTATGAAGTTGATGAATCTAGTAAGCACTACCTTCTGTCCCTACCTTTTGTTTTCTGTTTTTATTAGTTAAATAAAATAAAATGCCATGCTTTGTCTATTTTCTGAATTTTCCGTGCAATAAAAAATGACCCAAAAATAAAAGTTCTCAGAATGCTCTGAAAATCTGATACAATTTTTTATGAATATTTATGAATTTCTGGTGCAAATAATATCAGAGGGAGGTGCACCAGGTGGGCACAACCCACCCGGGCGCACCAAGACCCCCACGCGCGCCCTGGTGGGTGCTCCCCACCTGATGAGCCCCCTCACTTACTTCTTCTTCCCACACCACTCCATTCACCCAGAAAAAAAATCACCACCACTCTCTCTCTCTCTCTCTCTCTCTCTCTCTCTCTCTCTCGTGTTCTTGCCACTGAAACCGCAGATGATCTCTTTGCTCGAAGCTCCGTTTCCAAAACTGTTTCGGGGATTTGCTGTTTGGTATGTGACTCCTCCATGTGTCCAGTTAGTTTTTGTTTTAGTGGTTTATATTTAGAATAATTAGCTACTCTTAGTGCTACTGTAGATGAGCTTGCATGTTGAATTCTTAGAGTTCTAAGTAGTTTGAATGCTTGCTAAGGCCTCCATACATACCTATGAGTAGTTGCTATCATTCTTGTAAAGTTTTGTTAGTAAATTTTCATGACCAAAAATTCTCAGAAAATTGTACACGAACATTATGAACTTCTTTGGAAGAAGTTCTTCGAGGAGGAGATCCTCGGAGGCATCTTCTAGCAGCAGCTCCGCTCATCAGCCCTTTGCTGAACCAAGTGAAAGTTCCATTCGAAGTGCTACCACTAAAACATGCTTATGGACGTGCAACGACTATATGGTGAGAGTGGGTATTAAGGATAAATTTGAGCAATATGTTCACAGTGTCGAGCTCGGTCCCTACATTGCAGATAGGTGTGACCAACACCTCATCCTCACTGAATCATTTGACAAAGAATTTAAATTATTTCCCCGTGAGTCTAGGGTGTCATTTAAACTGTATGAAAATCCATTTACCATTTCTCTAGAGAGGTTTGCTCACCTATGCAAAATCCCATTCTGGGGTTCTCTCGATGAGCCAAACAGGGCTGAGTTTGAAACATTCTTGACTAGTCTTTGCTTTGGTGAAACTAGGGGAGTGACGCAAGGTAGAATAAAGAGCATACATTTTCCTGCAATTCACTACTTCGCATTAATTAATGGAAAATGTATTGTAGGCAAACAAGATTGTAGTACACTTTGTGCTCCCGATCTGAGCCTCATTCACACCGCTCTCTACGGTGATAATAGTTATAACCTTGGAGCAATTGTTGCATGCAGACTACAACATAACGCTAACAGTGGCTATTTCTATGGTATAATTTATGCCACGCGTTTAGCACGAGGGTTGGGTGTTTCAACTTTACCCTTTGATCCTATCCTACCCACGTAGTATTTATACTTTGATGCTTTAAGAAATCATAAGATCCTCAAAGAAAAAATCATAACTTCACTTACAATATGTTGTTTAACTAAACATCTGTTATGCACACATATTTCCCTGCACACATATTTCTCTAAACTTCTTTTTCTTTTATCGAGTCATACCGAGGAGAAGACCACGATGAAAATGTTGAGTGGCTCTCATTTGCATTATTGTTGATCTAACAAAGAACCCATATTACCTTGTCTTCTCCTCTTGAATAAAATATTTGCAGATTCCAGCTTAGTCCACGACACTCTTCCACTATTATTATTTCAAATCATTCGATCATGCAAGTGAAATGCAATAATGACGATATAAGATGAACTGGTCGTGGCACAGAAAAACGGGTATGAACTCGACTTGTTCTGTTTTTGTAAATATGTTTAACCTAGTATCCATGATTCAGCCTATTATGATCAAACATGTTTGCAATGAAAATTAGAGATTATAGTTTCTCATGCCATGCATAAGTAGGTAGGAGTGAATAATGACTTATCTTGGATATCAACATTGCGTTAAAATGATTGTGATGTAGTATGATGATATTGTATCCTCCTCTGAATGTTCGAGTGGCTTGTCTTGGCACATGCTCATGCATGTAGTTGAATCAAAACCAACATAGCCTGTATGATGGTGTTCATATCCTACTCATGCTAGTATCCAATGTTACTTATGCATAACACATGTTCATGACCGTTGTTGCTCTCTAGCTGGCCGCTTGTCAACCTATTTGCTAGCCTTTGCCTGTACTAAATGGGAACTCTGCTTGTACATCAAAAACCAGAAACCCAAGTTATACCAGATGAGTCCACCATACCTACCTATATGCGGTATTACCCTGCCATCCTAAGTAAATTTGCATGTGCCATCTCTTAAAACTTCAAATAAATATCCTTTTCGTGTGCCTGGATCGCTCATGGAACGACATGAGGTAGTTGGCATCTTCCATGCTAAGCGGGTTATTCTCAGGTCGAGTGTTTATTCACTTGCCATCGCACGAGAAAAGGGCGGTAATAGGGATGCCCTGTTCCAAACTGCAAAAAGAAAAGAGCTTACAAATAATCAAACAAAAACTCCCAATGGAGTCATAACCTTTACATTTCTCCTTGGGAACTTCCACTAGAGTATTTAGCATGGAAGATATTGATCACTGATGGTCGTGAAGTAAATGAGAAGGGTGCATGTCTCAAAATATCATTTACCTCTATTTTAAAAACTTGAGCTCTCGCACCTCTGCAAATCACTGCTTCCCTCTACGAAGGGACTATCTATTTACTTTTATGTTGTGTCATCACCTTCTCAAATAAGCGCCAGAACCTGAAAGCACTGTTGTCATGCTGATTCACTATGTATAGCTAATGTTGGGTGCATCATGACTGGATCTTTTCTACCATGAATTACAATGTTTAGTCGTTGCTTGAACTTTGGGGGTTGCTACCTCTTGAGCTTGCGTTGGTTTTCCCTTGAAGATGAAAGGATGATGCAGCAAAGTAGCGTAAGTATTTCCCTCGATTTTGAGAACCAAGGTATCAATCCAGTAGGAGACGACGCACAAGTCACCAAATACCTGCACAAACAATCAAGAACTTGCAACCAACACTATAAAGGGGTTGTCAATCCCTTCACGGTCACTCGCAAAAGTGAGATCTGATAGAGATAGATAAACGGTAAAGTAAATATTTTTGGTATTTATTTTATACATTGTAAAGTAAAGATTGCCAAATATTAGATCGAAAACTAGCAAGATGTAAACGAGATTCAATAATATGGAAAAGAGACCCGGGGGGCATAGGTTTCACTAGTGGCTTCTCTCGAGAAAGCATATATTACGGTGGGTGAACAAATTACAGTCGAGCAATTGATAGAAAAGTGCATAATTATGATGACATCTAAGGCAATGATCATGAACATAAGCATCACGTCCGTGTCAAGTAGACCGACTCCTGCCTGCATCTACTACTATTACTCCACACATCGACTGCTATCCAGCATGCATTTAGAGTATTAAGTTCATAAAGAATGGAGTAACGCATTAAGCAAGATGACATGCTGTAGAGGAATTAACTCAAGCAAAATGATAAAAACTCCATCTTGTTATCCTCGATGGCAATAATACAATAAGTGCCTTGCGGCCCCTACTGTCACTGGGAAAGGACACCGCAAGATTGAACCCAAAGCTAAGCACTTCTCCCATTGCAAGAAAGATCAATCTAGTAGGCCAAACTGAACCAATAATTTGAAGAGACTTGCAAAGATATCAAATCATGCATATAAGAATTCAGAGAAGAACCAAATAATATTCATAGATAATTTTGTTCATAAATCCACAATTCATCTGATCTCGGCCAAAAACACCGCAAAAGAGTATCACATAGAATAGATCTCCAAGAACATCAAGGAGAACTTGGTATTGAGAATCAAAGAGAGAGAAGAAGCCATCTAGCTAATAACTATGGACCCGAAGGTTTGTGGTAAACTACTCACGCTTCATTGGAGAGGTAATGGTGTTGATGTAGAAGCCCTCCGTGATCGAATCCCCCTCCGGAAGATTGCCGAAAAAGGCCCCAAGATGGGATCTCACGGGTAGAGAAGGTTGCGGCAGTGGAAAATTGGTTTCGTGGCTCTCCCTGATGTTTTTAGGGTATAAGAGTATATATAGGCAAAGGAACTAGGTTAGGGGAGCTACGAGGGGGCCATGAGGGTGGGGGCGTGCCTACCCCCCTGGGCTTGCCCTCCTTCCTTGTGGCCGCCTCGTTGCCTCTCCGACTCCATCTCCAAGTCTTCTGGTTTGATTTTAGTCCAAGAAAGATCATCGTGAAGGTTTCATTCCGTTTGGACTCCGTTTCGTATTTGTTTTCTGCAAAACTCTAAAATAGGCAAAAAAATAGAAACTGGCACTAGGCCCTCGGTTAATAGGTTAGTCCCAAAAATAATATAAAAGAGCATATTAAAGACCATTAAACATCTGAAACAGATAATATAATAGCATGGAACAATAAAAAATTATAGATACGTTGGAGACGTATCAAGCATCCCCAAGCTTAATTCCTACTCGTCCTCGAGTAGGTAAATGACAAAAACAAAAATTTTGATGTGGAATGCTACCTAACATATTTATCAACGTAATTTTCTTTATTGTGGTATGAATGTTCAGATACGAAAGATTCAAGACAAAAGTTTAATATTGACATAAAAACAATATTACTTCAAGCATACTAACAAAGCAATCATGTCTGCTCAAAATAACATGGCCAAAGAAAGCTATCCCTACAAAATCATATAGTCTGGCTATGCTCTATCTTCATCACACAAAATATTTAATCATGCAAAACCCCGATGACAAGCGAAGCAATCGTTTCATACTTTGGATGTTCTCAAACTTTTTCAATCTTCACGCAATACATGAGCGTGAGCCATGGATATAGCACTATAGGTGGAATAGAAGGGTGGTTGTGGAGAAGACAAAAAGGAGGAAGATAGTCTCACATCAACTAGGCATATCAACAAGCTATGGAGATGCCCAACAATAGATATCAATGTGAGTGAGTAGGGATTTCCATGCAACGGATGCACTAGAGCTATAAGTGTATGAAAGCTCAACAAAAGAAACTAAGTGGGTGTGCATCCAACTTGCTTGCTCACGAAGACCTAGGGCACTTTGAGGAAGCCCATCATTGGAATATACAAGCCAAGTTCTATAATGAAAAATTCCCACTAGTATATGAAAGTGACAACATAGGAGACTCTCTATCATGAAGATCATGGTGCTACTTTGAAGCACAAGTGTGATAAAAGGATAGTAACATTGTACCTTCTCTCTTTTTCTCTCATTTTTTTATTTGGTCCTTCTCTTTTTTTATGGCCTCTTTTTTTCGTCCAGTGTCTCATCCCGAGTTGTGGGGGAATCATAGTCTCCATCATCTTTCCTCACATGGGACAATGCTCTAATAATGAAGATCATCACACTTTTACTTACTTACAACTCAAGAATTACAACTCAATAATTAGAACAAAATATGATTCTATGTGAATGCCTCCGGTGGTGTACCGGGATGTGCAATGATTCAAGAGTGACATGTATGAAAAAGTTATGAACGGTGGCTTTGCCGCAAATACGATGTCAACTACATGATCATGCAAAGCAATATGACAATGATGAAGCGTGTCATAATAAACGAAAGGTGGAAAGTTGCATGGCAATATATCTCAGAATGGCTATGGAAATGCCATAATAGGTAGGTATCGTGGCTGTTTTGAGGAAGGTATATGGTGGGTGTATGGTATCGGCGAAAGTTGCACGACACAAGAGAGGCTAGCAATGGTGGAAGGGTGAGAGTGCGTATAATCCATGGACTCAACATTAGTCATAAAGAACTCACATACTTATTGCAAAAATCTATTAGTTATCGAAACGAAGTACTATGTGCATGCTCCTTGGGGGATAGATTGGTAGGAAAAGACCATCGCTCATCCCCGACCGCCACTCATGAGGACAATAAATAAATAAATCATGCTCCAACTTCATCACATAACGGTTCACCATACGTGCATGCTACGGGAATCACAAACATTAAAACAAGTATCTCTCAAATTCACAACTACTCAACTAGCATGACTCTAATATCACCATCTTCATATCTCAAAACAATCATAAAGAATCAAACTTATGATAGTATTCAATGCACTTTATATGAAAGTTTTTTTTATTATACCCATCTTTGATGCCCATCATATTAGGACTAATTTTATAACCAAATAAAAGTGCCATGCTTTTCTACTCTCAAAATAATATAAGTGAAGCATGAGAGTTCAACAATTTCTATAAAATAAAACCACCGCCGTGCTCTAAAAAGATATAAGTGAAGCACTAGAGCAATATTGTCTAGCTCAAAAGATATAAGTGAAGCACATAGAGTATCCTAACAAATCACGATTCATGTGTGTCTCTCCCAAAAGTTGTGTACAGCAAGGATGGTTGTGGTAAACTAAAAAGCAAAGACTCAAATCATACTAGACTCTCCAACCAAAACACATATCATGTGGTGAATAAAAATATAGCCTCAAGTAAAGTTATCGATAGACGAAGACGAAAGAGGGGATGCCTTCCGGGGCATCCCCAAGCTTAGGCTTTTTGTTGTCCTTGAATTTTACCTTGGGGTGCCTTGTGCATCCCCAATCTTAGGCTCTTGCCACTCCTTATTCCAAAGTCCATCAAATCCTTACCCAAAACTTGAAAACTTCACAACACAAAACTTCAACAGAAAAACACATGAGCTTCGTTAGTATAAGAAAATAAATCACCACTTTAAGGTACTGTTGTGAACTAATTATTTATTTATATTGGTGTAAAACCTATTGTATTCCAACTTCTCTATGATTCATACCCCCCCCCCCCCCCGATACTACTCATAGATACATCAAAATAAGCAAACAACACACGGAAAACAGAATCTGTCAAAAACAGAACAGTCTGTAGTAATCTGTAACTTTCAAATACTTCTGTAACTCCAAAAATTATGAAATAAATTGGTGGACGTGAGGAATTTGTCTATTAATCTTATTAAAAAATAATAAACCTAAAAGCACTCTCCTGTAAAAAATTACAGATATTATCGTGAGCGTAAAAGTTTCTGTTTTTTACAGCAAGATCGCAATGACTTCACCCAAGTCTTCCCAAAGGTTCTACTTGGCACAAACACTAATTAAAACTTAAAACCACACATAACCAGAGGCTAGATGAATTATTTATTACTAAACATGAGCAAAAAGTAAAGAACAAAAATAAAATTGGGTTGCCTCCCAACAAGCGCTATCGTTTAACGCCCCTAGCTAGGCATAAAAACACGAATGGATCTAGGTATTGCTATCTTTGGTATGCAATCCATAAGTGGCTCTCATAATATATTCATAAGTAAATTTAATTTTCTTCTAGGAAAGTGTTCCATTCCCTTCCTTAATGGAAATTGGAATCTAATGTTTCCTTCTTTCATATCAATAATTGCACCAATCATTCTAAGGAAAGGTCTACCAAAAATAATAGGACATGTAGGATTGCAATCTATATCAAGAACAATGAAATATACGGGCACATAATTCCTATTTGCAACAATAACAACATCATTAATCCTTCCCATAGGTTTCTTAATGGTGGAATCCGCAAGATGCAAATTTAAAGAACAATCATCAAATTCACGGAAACCTAGCACTTCACACAAAGTTTTTGGAATCATGGAAACACTAGCAACCAAATCACACAAAGCATAGCATTCATAATCTTTAATCTTAATCTTAATAATAGGTTCCCACTCATCATAAAGTTTTGTAGGGATTGAAACTTCTAGTTCAAGCTTTTCTTCAAAAGATTGCATAATAGCATCAACGATATGTTTAGTAAAAGCTTTGTTTTGATTATAAGCATGAAGAGAATTTAACATGGATTACAACAAGGAAATACAATCTAATAATTAAATTTCTTCAAATTTGAAATAGTGGGTTCATTGCTACTTAAGGTTTTGACCTCTTCAATCCCACTTTTATCAATTTTTGCATCTAGATCGAAAAACTCCGAATAATTGGGACGCCTTTTAACTAAAGTTGAGTCATCTCCAGTCCCATATTTATCAAGATTCATATTGGAAAACAAATATTTAATAGGAGTCACATCAATCACTTTTAGATCTTCATCATTATTATCATGAAAGCTAGAAGAACGCGCTTCTACAAACCAATATTTTTTAGCATGCATCTTAGCGGTTCTTTCTTTGCACTCATCAATGGAAATTCTCATGACTTTGAGAGACTCATTGATATCATGCTTGGGTGTAATAGATCTAAGTTTCAAATAATCAACATCAAGAGAAATTCTATCCATGTTCCTAGCCACTTCATCAATCTTAAGCAATTTTTCTTCAATCAAAGCATTGAAATTCTTTTGCAAACTCATAAATTCTTTAACACTATTCTCAAAATCAGAGGGCATCTTATTAAAATTTCCATAAGAGTTGTTGTAGGATACCATAATTATTAGAGGAATTACTAGGAAACGGCCTAGGATTAAAATTGCCTCTATACACGTTGTTACCAAAATTGTTCCTACCAACAAAATTCACATCCATAGATTCATTATTATTCTCAATAAAAGTAGACAAAGGCATATCATTAGGATCAGAAGAAACATTTTATTAGCAAATAATTTCATAAGTTCATCCATCTTTCCACTCAAAACATTAATCTCTTCAATCGCATGAACTTTTTTACTAGTGGATCTTTCGGTGTGCCATTGAGAATAATTAACCATAATATTATCTAGGAGTTTAGTAGCTTCTCCTAAAGTGATATCCATAAAAGTGCCTCCCGTGGCCGAATCTGAAAGATTTCTAGAAGTTAAATTCAATCTGCCATAATTTTTTTGTATAATCATCCACAAATTCAAACCATGTGTACGGCAATTACGTATCATTAATTTCATCCTCTCCCAAGCTTGTGCAACATGCTCATGATCAATTTGCTTAAAATTCATAATATCGTTCCTAAGGGAGATTATCTTAGCGGGAGGAAAATACTTAGAGATAAAATCATCTTTGCACTTATTCCATGAATCAATACTATTTTTAGGCAAAGATGAGAACCAAGTTTAAGCACAATCTCTAAGATAAAACAGAAATAGCTTCAATTTAACAATATCATTATCCACATCTTTCTTCTTTTGCATATCGCACAAATCAACGAAGTTATTTTGATGGGATGCGACATCTTCACTAGGAAGTCCAGGAAATTGATCTTTCATAACAAGATTCAACAAAGCGGCATTAATTTCACAAGATTCAACATTGGTAGTAGGAGCAATCGGAGTGCTAATAAAATCATTGTTGTTGGTATATATTGGAAAAGTCACACAATTTAGTATTATATTGAGCCATTATGACAAGCAATCAATCCAACACACACAGACACACAAGAAGCAAGCGAAAAGAGACGAACAGAAGGGGAGCGAACAAAAAGGCAAAGGTTTTCGAAAATCGTTTTAGAAGTGGGGAGAGGAAACTGAGAGGCGAATGGCGAATAATGTAATGCAAGGGAGAAGAGTTTATAATGGGTACTTGGTATGGCTTGACTTGGCATAGATCTCCCCGACAACGGCGCCAGAAATCCTTCTTGCTACCTCTTGAGCTTGTGTTGGTTTTCCCTTAAAGAGGAAAGGGTGAGCAGCAAAGTAGCAGAATAACAGGGGGTGTGGGTGAGTAGAGGGATGGCCTAGCCAGCGGTGGGAGTAGTAGGGGGCGGTGAGGCCTCCGCCGCATCGCAGCCGGCCATGGGAGGCAGGAGCACGAGGCACGACCGGTGCTGGTCTAGGCGGCTGAAGCAAGAAGACCAGAGGTTGAAGAAGCACTACGGCCGTTGGATGGACATCATACGGTCACTGGAGCTAAAATCGTGCATATTGACTAAGTTGACAAAGCCCTCCATCCCCGTCAAGTTAGTAGGCTCACAAGTCAGCCTGCCACTATACTGGGTCCCAGCTAACAGGGGGAGTATTCATTTTTTTTGCTTCCTTGCGTGCGAAGATATAGCTGGTGGGTCCAAGCTGTCAGCGGCCATAATGTTTTTTTCGCGAAATACAGAGGCCCTTTCGGTGGGTCCCTGATGTCAGGTGGAGGAATCATTATTTTGTGCATAATAAGGAGGCATTTCCTTGCGTGCGGCCGTGGACCCAGCTGTCGGCCTCTCCAAGTACAGTCCACTTCAGATGCATGTCGGTTGTTGACCACGTTGACCAGGCTGCGCCGAGAGCACCAGGGTGGTGGACGACGGCGAGGCCTAGGAAGGGAATGACATGGAGGCAGGGAAGACTCGACAGTTGTTTCCCACATGGAGGGGAGTACGACTGTACGAGGGTTTACTAGTTTGTCTGCCGTCGCCGGAGAATAACAGCAGGTGTGGGTGAGTAGAGGGATGGCTAGGCCAGTGATGGGAGTACGGTGGGGCGGTGAGGCCTGTGCGGCAACACAGCCGACCGCGGGGAGGAGGGAACATGCAGTCCCGTCGGCGCTTGTTTGAGCGGCTGTAGCAGGAAGAGCAGAGATTGAAGAAGCACGATGGCCGTTGGATGGACATCCAACAGTCACTGCTTGTGCATCAACCTTTTTTTAGGAAAGCCTCAAATGTGTGGAAAACAGCATACAACCCATCTTGCATTATTTCTAATAATTTACAGCCCATTTGCTAATTCTTAAGGTTTTTTTTGGAGCCCATGTTCTTTTTGTTAGCATTACATCCCATATTGTGGCCACAGTTAAAAAATTATACGAAATTTTGCATATTTCGGTGCGGTTTGAACTATTTTTAATCCCAAAATTTCGACTCACATTCAAACTGATTTTAAAAATAAATGTATATCAATATAAAATCCAACAAATTCTCCATGCATAAAAATTAATGTAATTTAAAATCTCGAAATGAAAAAAAGATATTTGAAACTAATTGCCGGTTTGATGTGTTTTAAAAATGTACGGTCCATTTATCATTACTGATAGGCCATTTTCTCGGCCAGCCGAATGAAGCTCTCCTCGTCTTGAAAGATTTGCAGCCCAACAGGCCTGACAAAGCGACTTACTTGGCAAATCACAAAAAACTGGGCTGTGGCCTTGGACCCAGCTGTCTGCCTGTCCACGTATAGTACTCTTCCGATGGAAGTCAGTCATTGACCACATTGACCACGCCGCGTCGAGAGCACCAAGGCAATGGACGACGGCGAGGCTTAGGAAGGGGACGACACGGAGCCGGGGAAGACGCGGTAGTGGATGCCCACGGGAAGAGGAGTACGAGGGTTCACTGGTTCGGCTGCGGCGTGAGGCTGCTGTCGCCGCAGAATAATAGGGTGTGTGGGTGAGTAGAGGGATACCCTGGGCCAGCGGTGGGAGTAGTAGGGGGCGGTGAGGCCTCGGCGGCATCATTGCCGGCCACGAGAGGCAGGAGCACGCAGCACGACCGGCGCTGCTTTGGGCGGCTGGAGCAAGAAGACCAGAGGTTGAAGAAGCACTATGGCCGTTGGATGGACATCGTACGGTCATTGGAGCTAGAATCATTCATATTGACTAAGTTGACAAAGCCCTCCGTCCTCGTCAACTTAGTAGGCCCACAAGTCAGCCACCCACTATGGTGGGTCCCAGCTAGCAAGGGGTATTCATTTTTTGGTGCGTAATAAGGAGGCACTTCCTTGCTTGCAAAGATATAGCTGGTGGGTCCGACCTGTCAGCAGGGGGAACATTTTTTCGCGAAATACATAAGCCCTTCCCACATAGAGTGCACGTACATTGCGTAATAAGGAGGAACTTTCCTTGTGTGCGACCATGGACCTCGTGGGTCCCAGCCGTCAGGCTCTCCACGTTCAGTCCTCTGCCGATGACTCTCATATGTTGACCACGCCGTGCCGAGCGCACCGAGGCGGTGGATGACGGCAAGGCCCCAGACTAGAATGACCCGGATATGGGGAAGACGCGGCAGTGGAGTCACAGACGGAGAGGAGTGGGAAACTTGACTGGTTCGGTTGCGGGGTGGGCCTACACTCTGCAGAGAAAACAGGAGGTGCGGAGTGGAGGGATGGCCTGGCTGTCGGCGGGGTAGCGTTTCGCTGAGGAGCGCAAAACAACGCCGCTGGACGCCGAAGGCTGGAGCAGGCGGTTCCGGCAGTGCTGGGGTTAGAAGACAAGAGATTGAAGAAGAATGCCAACCGTTGGATGTAAATCCAATGCCTTCTTAGGCTTCGACCTACTGGCCCACATGTCAGTTAGTCCATTTGTTTTTTAGTCCATTTGGTGGGCTGGGTAAAACAATGATGTAGCATCTATGCAGCCCGTTTTAATCCCATTTGCATTTTTCTTGAAATCCGTGGACTTGCTGGGCTGGGTGAAAATATCATGTTGGGCTAGACGGAGAAATGTTATAAAAACATAAACACATGATTGCATGTCAGTAAAATCTTTGCAAGCTTATGTACGCAATCACTAGGAGTTAACTTGGCAAGTTATATATAAACAATTATTATTATTATTTTGTAAGAACTTTCAACTTACGAAATAAAAATATCATTTTAATTTGATGAGTTAATAGTACGTGGGGTGTTATTATATTTTAGGCTAGATGTGGGACAGTTGAGTTGGTTCTAGGGGAATGTACTGGGAGAAAACTCAGTTTACATCGAAAAAGAAAGTGGGAGAAAATTCAGAGACCTGCTGGGTCCACCTGAGGAGAGGAATATGTTGGGAGGAAGGAGATTCAAAACACGGCAGCTAAGTGAACTAGTTTTTTTACGGACAAGTGAACTTTTTTTTACATAAATAAGCAAATAGCCACTAAAAAAGCAATCAGGTTAATGGGTTCTTAAAAGAAATATTTCGGACAAAACAGATAATTACGACAGATAGGCTAATGCATGAAACACTCAGATGATAAAGGTGCTTATAAACAGATAAAGTACAACATCTAGACCTTCCTGGCACGCTTGATCATGACGATGCGGCTGTCCGTGTACTCGTCGGTTACGGGAAGCAGACACGCCCTCATGTCCAAGATCTGCCTGTACATGTCGTAGCATGCGTATGCGTCCTTGGCCGCATAGGTTATGTAGGATAGATTCAGAGGTACCTCCCACGTGTTCAGGTCGTCTTCTTTCATGTTGGCGTATCAGGGGTCGATGATGGTCTCAGCGAGGTCAACCACGGAGTCCTTCTCCTGCCCGTTGCTGATGATCTTTTATTGCTTCTGGATGTCGACAAGCTTGTTGCACCAGATGGCCGAATCGTCACATTCTTCCTTCTCTCCACTATAGCGAAGGT
This sequence comes from Triticum aestivum, assembly GCF_018294505.1. Classification (NCBI taxonomy): domain Eukaryota; kingdom Viridiplantae; phylum Streptophyta; class Magnoliopsida; order Poales; family Poaceae; genus Triticum; species Triticum aestivum. The sequence goes on from NC_057801.1 coordinate 519,273,432, forward strand.
GCAGTCGGTGCTGCCGATGAAATGGGCGAATGCTCCAGAACCTGGTGCAGCCATAGGACTGAGGCGAGGCAGAGCTTCACCAAGTCCGTATCGTTGGTGTACATCACATTCGTGCACCATAGGACTGAACGGCGAACTAACTCCTTGCTGAAGTCCATATCCAGCAGGCTCACCCCTCGGATCGCCATTGGAGTCTTTTCGAGTGAACGAGTGTGTAGGCGGCGACAGCAGTTCGTTTTTCAGCTCTTGGGGAACTGGATTCAACAGTAAGACTAGCCACAGTGGGAGTAACTTCAGTAATAACATCGAGTCCAACTCAGAAAATTTACTTATGTGGCAGTGAGTTAATGAGGAGAGAGATAGTTATAGTAACTTAGCTAGTTACTATAACATCACATGTCCCAATGCAATATGAGTCTATAACCTAATAAATGAAGCTTTGCATGTTACCATATTTATGTTACTACCCACTATTAAGATACTAGTAACATAGTATAGGGATATGTGTATGTTAATAGTGTATGTTACTACCCATTGTGGCTAGTCTAAGCTGAGTGTGTACAGGCGACAACAGTTACTACCCCTCCCTTGTCCGTTGCACGCCCAGCAGAAGATGCACCCTTGGAGCATTCAAACGCCTCCATTAAGAAACCTACTTCGGCCACACGTCGGTTCACGAGCGGGTCTCTATTGGTACTGTAATAACAGGAGTTAGTGGTCACTTTACTTAAATTTAATTAGCTTTAATAGAAATTTATACTTAAACCAAGCAATGCATTGGCTCGTTCTATCAGTGCCACGGGATCAACATGCACAACAATTAGAATTATTATTCTCAGGACGCACACGATCAACACATTTGTCGCACTTTCACAAAGATAATACTACCAAGTTTGAACTGTTTGTTATGGTTGCTGTCCTCTGCATCATCAAGCCGTGTTTCCCAGCTTGCAAGATTCAGAACCAACAAATAAGATCCAAATAATAAGTACAACAAAGATGCCTACACATCTCATTGATTCCTAGCTTGCAAGATTCAGAACCAACAAATAAGATTCAAATAAGAAGTACAACAAAGATGCCTACACATCTCATTGATTCCCAGCTTGCAAGATTCAGAACAAACAAATAAGATTCAAATAAGAAGTACAACAAAGATGCCTACACATCTCATTGATTCCCAGCTTGCAAGATTCAGAACCAACCCACTAGAGCCTTTTGTCAAAGTGAATATCGGGATTAAATCCATCTTGGCGAGCCATGTCATACAATCGAAGAACTTGGCGAATGCTCTTGACCATCACAACATCTGTAGTTGAGTATTCCCGTTTGCACAGCATGTTTGCACAGCATAAACAAGGAGACAGGAAAGCATGATTTCACTTTAATAGCGGCCTCCTTGAACTCAAACTCCAAGTCCACTAGGATGAGGTCTGCCTGGAGTTCCATGATTCAATTCATGCGTCTTTTTCTGCGGTTCACCTGAAATGAAGCAAAGATTGCATCATTCAGCTAGCAAGAAGTACTTGCTCTTGTGAGCTGGCAGGTTCTTCTTTAGTAGTTGCACTAAAATTGAGGGACATTAAGGTTGGCTGTCTGGCTCATGTAAGGTGCAACTATAATTTTCTTATCCTTTTGTGCAGTTCCACTAAAATAAAGTGCCATTGTGGTGACAGTGACGGCTCCATCTTGCAAAGGCTAATAAAATGTTGCACGAGATTACCCGCAGAACTTGACGGAGATTTTGGAAACTCCAATCACCATTTTGTGCAGTTCCACCAAAATTGAGAGATGTTGCCCACGTGACATTTTAGTTGAACTGCACAAGACACTCATTCCAAAAAAAGTGTTTTGTGCAGTTCACCAAAAGGTCACAATAGCAACAAGGTGAAATGGATATCCCTATCTGCACAAAATGATAGAAAGTAAACAGTTGCTGGTCAATAAGAATATACGAAACATATACAAAATGAAAAGAAGCATCTTAATTATGTTCATGGCAATCACGCAAGGACAGTAGAAATTTAAAACGTCAGCAATGCTTCATGTTACCAGAAGCATTACGATCAACAATGAGATTCCTCAGATATGGGATTACTTTAATGGTGGCATTGCTTGTTTACCAGACACAGTAAATCAACAACAGCTAAAGAGTTGGTTTAAGGGCATGGGACCGTGGGGACACCAGGACACTCAGCAACGTAAAGGAGCAACTTACTTATCATACTGGGGAAAACAGCAGGAGTGCCATTTGTAACACAGTTTAATTGCATCTTATCACTGGAGGCATTAGATTAACAATAACACTGGTTAGACATGTCCCTAAGGTAACAGTGTGATCGCTTCATTTTACATGCGCCCTTACATTAACAACAGCAAAAGGTTGGTATAAGGACATGCGACAGTGGACGCATCAGCACAATGTACCTACAAGGAGGCATAAAGTGGTGATGCCGAGCTTGTTCACGCTATGTGAGGGCAGCAAACCAAATCCTGGAGACCTTTTACTATGTGAGGGCAGCAAATCTAATCCTGGAGACCTTTTACTATGTGAGGGCAGCAAATCTAATCCTGAGACCTTTTACTATGTGAGGGCAGCAAATCTAATCCTGAGACCTTTTACTATGTGAGGGCAGCAAATCTAATCCTGAGACCTTTTACTATGTGAGGGCAGCAAATCTAATCCTGAGACCTTTTACTATGTGAGGGCAGCAAATCTAATCCTGGAGACCTTTTACTATGTGATGGCAGCAAATCTAATCCTGGACATACTCTGTTGACTTGTCCACCAGCCGCCACTTTCTATCCTTTTTTCAACCAATAATAGATCTGTTCCTTATCCAGTTTGTACTGCGTTTTCCCATTATTTCCCTTTTCAACCAAGAGACCGGTTGGGTATCCGGTCTCTACTACTTTCACCATATTATTTCCTCTTTGAATCAAGTCCTAGATTCATGCTACAACTTTCCCCCCTTTCTTCGTTGTTTGAACAAAGCCCTAGATTCGAATGCATGAAGTAGCTTTACCTCTAATAATACTAAAAATTTAGGTGGCTTTGGAAGAGCTGATGGGAGTAGAAAAAGATGCACATGCAGACACGTGGGGAGCTGGGGCAGTAGAGCAAGGCCGCTTTCGAAGAACTTATACCTGAGGGTCGCCGGGATGTCGGCGGCGGCAGGTCGGATCTGCGGACAATACGGCAGGGAGGAATAAGGGTCGGAGGACCTCCCGAGCCGGCGCTGTGTCGGAGAGAATGGCATGGGCAGAGGATCGGGCCCCTCCGGCAGCTGTGGGTTTCCTCCCTCGGCGGCGATGACCGCGTGAACGATGCACCTTTTAGTCCTCTACACACACCGGCCGAAGGGATCCGGCCGGATCTGTGACCAGCGGTGAGCAGAGAGAAAATGTCGCTACCGCTGTCTTGTTTATATCTGGAGAGGATGAGAGAATGAAGAGAGCAACCCTAGTAAAGCAAGCGCTCAGGCCCCTGCGTCCATATATAGTGGAGTGATTATCTTTTTCTCTCCACAACAAGCTTTTCAATTTGTGTACATGGCATTAAAGAAAAGAAACTCTCTATTTAAGGTGACTACTCTAGGACTCCTACTTACTACTACAGTATTGTTCACTTGTGCTCCCCGCCCCTCCATTCATTGAACAACCCCACGGGTGAATAAACATACAGTAAGTATTGTATTTATATAGAACGAACAAGATTGAACTATTTTCGCGTAGTTAAAAGTTGAGGGCGGGGCTTTTCCCAGGTAGTACGCGTGGTAGTTTTTGGGTAGGCGGTTTGACAGAGAGGCAAGGAGGGTGAGCGAGTGGGGCTGTGCGATTTGACGGCGCGTTACTGCTGGAAAGACTTGTGATATGACCACTCACTATAGTCATGAATTACTGGCGCTCCGACCGGGGTGATGCCCCCCTTCCGTTCCGCGCTCTAATCTGGTGCATGACACGTCGACCCGGATGCTGGCTCTCCCACATGTCGGAGTAGTAAGAAGGAGCAAAGAATGATGCGGTATATACTAGTACTATACTACTCCCTCCGTTCCTAAATATAAGTCTTTGCAGAGATTTCACTATGGACCACATACGGAGAAAAATGAGTGAATCTACACATAAAATGCATCTATATACATCCGTATGTGGTCCACAGTGAAATATCTACGAAGACTTATATTTAGGAACGGAGGGAGTACTACTCAGGTCGGAGGAGTGCGAACCACGGCAGCCCAGTGAACCAGCCGTGCGAACCACGGTAGCCCAGTGAACCAGCAGTAGAAAACAATGTGGTAATATGGCCATAAAAACAATGTGCTACGGTCCACACTGTAGCATGTACAATAACACTCCTATTTGTTTGGATCCCTGAGTTAGAGCTAGTTTGGGTTGAAATAGCCTCAAATTATCGAAACAAGAGGGGTTAGTTTGAGCTAGTTTGCTCTAACCCAGCTAAAAAAACTAGCCCGGTGGAGAGGTTCTAATTGGGTTAGTTATCCTCGGGCCCACTAAAAGAGAACTAAAAAAATCTCACCTGCCAGTACTAGATCGCTCCCCTAAAAAAATCTCACCTGCCCGCACCAGATCACTCCCCCCCTCTCGCATGACTGCTCTCTGTTCCCCATAGGGCCGCCCGCCCAAGCGCCGCTCGCCCTCTCTCTCCTCCGGCCGCCCTCTCCTTCCGGCCTCCGCCGCCCTACTCCGGCCGCCCTCTCCCTCCGACCTTCGAAGGTCGCCCCGCTCCCCCTTCACCAGTCGTTTTTCTCCCTCTGTCGTGCGCGGCGGCGCATCTACCAGGGAGGTCGCGAGAGGGGTGAGTTTGTTCGTTCCTTCTCTGTCTCACGGCCATATCATTGATCTTGCTTGCTCTAGCGCTAATTCTGATTTGGAAAAGTAGATCCTGATCAAACTTGCTATAGATTTGCGGTGCACGCATGGAATTGTTTGATGCTGCTTGAGGAGGTAATAAATCTTTCTAGAGGCCCAAAGATTCAGGTCACCTTTCTAGGTATTTCAATTTCAGACTTGCATTATTTGTAGAGGCCCAAAGTTTCAGTTCACCTTTCTAGGTATTTCAATTTCAGGCTTGCATTGTTTCTAGAGGCCCAAAGATCCAGTTCACCTTTCTAGGTATTTGAGTTTCAGGCTTGCATTGTTTCTAGAGTCCCAAAGATTCAGTTCACCTTTCTAGTTTTTCAGTTTCAGGCTTGCATTATTTCTAGTGGCCCAAAGATTCAGTTCACCTTTCTAGGTATTTCAGTTTCAGGCTTGCATTATTTCTAGAGGCCCAAAGATTCAGTTCACCTTTCTAGGTATTTCAGTTTCAGGCTTGCATTATTTCTAGAGGCCCAAAGATTCAGTTCACCTTTCTAGGTATTTCAGTTTTAGGCTTGCATTATTTCTAGAGGCCCAAAGATTCATTTCACCTTTCTAGGTATTTTAGTTGCAGGCTTACATTATTTCTAGAGGCCCAAAGATTAAGTTCCCTGTCAGCGGCAAGCGGCCCTCCAGAGCAACGATGGCGAGCTCCTCCCTCGGTGCGTGAGGGGCTCCGGGATCCCTCCCTATCGTGAACGACTTCCGTGATGAGTTAGCTCATTCTTTGTTTCATGAAGTGTTTTTTTATTTTGTGAAGCTTGATTGACGACTTGTATGTTTAAGTGGGATATCTCATTTGTATGGACAAAGTAAAAATTATCATGTGTTGCATGCTTGATTTGTATAGATGGTTCGTTTATGTCAATTGTGAGCGGGAGGAGGCCACAGAAGAGCCGGCCACACCAAGAGGGTGCTTGGATCCAAGGGACTTATTTTAGTCTGACTAAAAATAGGGTCCAAAGTAGTCAAATGATTGAGATAGAGCATTTATTGTCAATCTAACCCTGCCATCCATACACCTCTTTGGTTTAGAGTTAGTTCAGGGTTAGAATCTAACTCTAACCTCTAACTGAGTTAGAGTTCTCCTCGTCTCGGTTCATCGCCATCATACTTTCCCCATTCCTGTGTTTTCAGTATCCTGCGAATCAAAGAGGCCCTTTTTTTCGGGAAAAATCAAAGAGGCCCTTAGACTGGTTTAGGTCCGGTCATTTTTTATAAACGTGTTATGTCCAAAATTTAATGAACGTGCTCCGGTTTCCACGAAAATAATCCGGTTTCATGTAGTAATTCATTGATTTATTTATTCTTCTGCGGGGGGTTTGCATGTAATTCGTGAGGTCTGAAATGTAAAGTACCCCGGCATATGCTCCGAGTCGTGCATGCACTACGACCCAGATGCTCTATGTCCCACATGTCGGCGAATGGGAGCACGTGGAAATAGCCTAGGAGTACATATAGGAGGATAAATGCGTGAAAAAATATGTACTGTGAAGCGTAGCCGCGGTTCGAAAAGGAGACCTAAAGTGATGACAGCTATAGGTCGCACGCACCCAACTAGTGGTACTAGACATACGACTAATTTTTCCCTCAAAAAAAGAGGCACGAGTGCTCAGTACTCCTATTCTATAAACACGAGTCCCATCTGACAACAGCGTCCGTGCTACAGCTAGCTCTCCTCCCTCGTTTCTCTCTTCTAATTCTAAACTCGGCCGACGCCCGGTGGGTGGGGTGGGTTTGCTCAACTGCGGCCCCACCTCACAGTGAAAACATTACGACTGGAATAAAAAATGCCATATACTCCCTCCGTTCATAAATATAAGCCTTTTTAGATACTAGTTCAAATGGAATACAACATACAGATGTATGAAGACATAGTTTAGAGTGTAGATTCACTCATTTTGCTCCGTATGTAGTAGTCACTTGCTGGAATCTTTAGAAAGACTTATATTTGGGAACGGAGGGAGTACTATACTAATAAAACATTAAGGCCACGAGGCGATGCAGTGCTGGTTACAGGAGGCAAGAAGAAGAGATGCATCCATCGACGACGTCCACCTCCTCGACTCAGGGCGCCGGCCCACCGAACGGCGCCTAAGTAGCAGCGGCTTTCGTGGCCAGGTCGACGTGCTTCTGAACAATGGCGTCCAAAGATTCCAGCCGCTGGAAGAAGGCCAACGTCTTTCTGTCCTCGCTTGCCTTGTAGTGGCCTATGTAGACGATTTCCTCGTAGACGTGGATGTGCAGGTCGACGGTTTCTTGCATGGCGAGGCGCTGCGCGGCGAGCGCGGCCTCGAGGTGCACATTCTTCGTCGCGACCTCCGGCACCTGCAGGGCCACCAGGGCTTGAAAGAGTTCGTCACCATGTAGGCCGATGAGGGTGGCAGGCAATGAGGAGCCTGGGCGCGCGGGCTGGAGCAGTACGGCAAGGTCGTCCGCGCGCTTCTTGACGGCGGTGAACTTGCGGATGGAGTTGACCATCATGTCGTCCATGCGAGAGGCGAAGCCGGCGTCGGCGAGGGCTACGATGCCTGCGGTCGCCAGCACCGTCTGGAAACGCTGCACGGTGCGGGGCCGCAGGCCGGCGCCTTGGATGATTTGGCACAGCCGACTGCCGCTCGCGTCCATCGCCTCCATAGGTGCTTGTGGCTTCTGGTCACTTGGTCTTGGATTGGAGTGAGCAGTGTTGCGCAGAGACTTGGGAGTAGATGGATTGGAGTGGTGGGGCGCCTTTATTATATGAGAGTCCAAACTCTGTTGCATTCACATCGTGCTGGCTCTAGTCTGCTTCTCCAATTAATTCCCTCTGCATGTAATTGAGGATGCATCATTGACCGTTCAACGTCTCGGGAACCGCTACCCTCTTCCTCCTTGGCATTCAAGCACCTATGGACCCGTCGACGACGAGGTGCCTATGGTGACTTCGTAAATTTCAAGATGATTAGTGCCGTGCGTGTGTGCGTTCATAGGGGTGAGTGTATGCGCGTGTATATGAGCGCTTGCGTCTGTACTGTGTCAAAAAACAACGTAAATGCGTGTCAAAAAGAGACTAGTCAGTATACTCAATATTGTGCACCTCGGAGAGGAAAACGATAGAACTAGTACGTATTTATTTACGGTGCAGATTCACTCATTTTGCTCCATATGTACTCCGTCTCGGTGTAGTCTAGTCACTTGTTGAAATCTCTAGAAGGGCAAATACTCCTTTCTGGTTTACAGGGCTATACTAGCAAGTAGTTGTACGTACTAGTACAATAGTGGGCTCACATAGCAATTTTGTCTCATGCAAGAGCCTGGCTATATGCGTGCTCCAATGTTCGCAACTGCAACGTTCGGTTTGCGCTTGGCTCTTCGCCTCTTCGAGAAGACGAACAATGATGTTACTACTACTGCTTCTACAGTGTCGAATCCACTGCTGCATGTCCGTCCACCGCGAGCGGGACGGATAGCTTGTTGTAGAAGTACTACTAAGCAAAAGCCTGTCCTCGTTTGCGAGCAACAGCGCGCATGGGCGAGGGAGAAGGCGTGTAGTAAAATCAAGCTTCTCCTCGTTCTACGAGTTGACGCGACACATCATAGCACTGGCCCCACATGCTTGCCTCTAAACTTGGCTGAAAGACCCGCAGTGTACAATATATTTGCTGCAACCTCTAACATTTACCCACCACAAATTAAAATATATGTGGCCGTATGCATCGTTCTGATGCAGAGGCCGGGGAGTCCCCCCTTTTCGAAAAAAACAAATTAAAATATATATTCCTGTCTTGACCAGATGAGCGTGCAAACTACAATCACCAGGGTGACAGGTAGGGCCAGAAGACTATTTTAATTTTAAAAAAACTTCGAGACGGCCACATAGCATGGAGCCGACCCCAACGATTTTAAGCTTACAGGCACGGTACACGCTATCTAGACTACTCTACACATGAAACTGCCACACGAGCGTCCGGGCTGCGCTTGGCTCTTCGCCTCTTCGGGAAGTCGAACAATGATGGTGTACTACTGCACTGGAGGAGTACTACAGTACGCTTCTGGCCATCTGACACCGATTGAACTGCTGCATGTCCACCGCGTGCGGGAGGGAGAGCGTGTAGCGAAAGCTTCTCCTAGTCTTGCCAGCCACCACGCTCATGGGCGAGGGAGGGACGCTCCTGTCTTTGCGTGTATGACAGGTGGGCCCGACAGGTGTGTGGCCAACCTGTCATACAGCCAAAGGCAGGTGCAGTTAAGTCCGCGAGGGAGAGGATAATCAAACTTCTCGTTGATGTACGAGTTGACGCGACACATCAAAGCACTGCACTCGATATATTTCAATAATTTAGGGTTACCGATGCATTAATTACAACGCATGCATGCATGCCGTGACTCTCCTTTTGATACTTGCATGTGTTGATTTAATGCACCTTGAAGTAGTACTCCCTCCGATTCCTTTTACTTTGCGTATAACTTTTTCTTGTTTTTCTCAGATTAGTCTGCGCGTCCGCGTTGGTTTCCATCTGTGCCCCCGCTCGATTAGTTCTGCCCCCATTAATCGCGCCAGTTTCCAAAGCAGAAAATGGCTACAGGCAAACGCGTGCAGCGCCGGATGCGGCTTGACCGCCTGGGGAAGCCAACTCAAGCGAAAAGGAAGGAGGACCAGCCAACCATTGCATGCGCATTTACTGTCGATATTTATGCAGCTTACTCATGCGCAGGGGCAAATTTGTCCAGAAAACTCAAACTACTGCCTTCCTTGGTATGCGGGAGGACAGTTATGCGCAGAGTATAAAATATGTGACGGTAAAGCTTTGTAATGCCCCGGCCCAAGCGAGAGATGGTTGTGCACGAGGAGGGCGAGATCATGCAGACGGAACAGGAACCGACGAGGGAGCTCACTAAGGTCTCGATGGACCTCACCGTGCTCCACTGCCCCTTGTGCCTCCGCCCCTTGACGCCTCCAGTGTATGAGGTTCGAATACACCTCGTCCATTCGGCTGATTGAGCAAGGTGCAGGTTTCTTGATTGATGTGTTGTTCGATTGATTTCTGCAGTGCAAGGGAGGGCACCTGGCCTGCGCAGACTGCCGCGTCGAGCGCCCCGGGAACCAGCGGCAGTGCCAGAAGTGCGAGCGCGGCGGTGGCTTCGACGTGCGGAACACGGCGGTGGACGCCGTCGTTTCGTCGCTGAGGGTGGAGTGCCCGCACGAAGGCTGTGGGCTCTACATCACTTACCACAAGCTCGCCAATCACCAGAGCGTGTGTCCGCTCGCGCCCTGCAAATGCCCAGTGCCCGTCTGCGGCTACAAAGGCCCGCCGCCGGCGCTCTACCACCACATCAGCAACGCGCATCCCATGCCCGTGCACAGGATCCAGTACAGCAAGGTGCTCCAGCTGCAAGTGCCACTGTCGGAGCCACGGCTCTTGCTGTTCGCGGAGGAGGACCGCCGCGCATTTTTCTTGGTTGGTGGCATGCTCGAGATCGGCGCGCCTATCACCGTGTCGGTCGTCTGCATCAGAGCGGGGGCGTCCCCACTGCCGCACTACTGGGCCAAGCTGTGGGCGAACGGCCCGCCGGGGGAGCCCAAAGGCAAGACCGACACCGTCGAGGTGGAAATGGAGGTGACAAGCAGCAAGGATCCCGGCGACGTCGATGTACAGGAGCTGACCTTCTTGACAGTTCCGCCCAAGCTACTGGCCGGGGCTAAGCTTGTGTCCCTCCACATTTAGATTGACAAGCTCACGTCCTAAATGTTTCGACAGTGCCTTCTGTTTATCTTAGTAATATGCTAATATAGGGATTACCTTGGTCTACTTTAGCTTAAGAAATGGTGGGTTTTGGTGGCGATGCAGCAATTACTTCGACATCAGATCAGTAATTTCCAACAGTCGAACGGATATTTTGTGTCTGTTGGATATAAAGTTCCTTTGGGTAAGAAGTACTACTTGTGTCCCTTTTTGTCCATTTTGATGACAAACACTCCCTCCGTTCCACAATACATGCCTTTCATTTGTCAAAATATAGATGTATCTAGACATGTTTTAGTATTTAGGTACATCCATGATAGAGCCAATCGGATGGTTGAGAACACTACAATTCGTAGCTACAGATGCGTGTGTGACTCCTAGATGCAGAGGTCGGGGGTGATCATCCTCCTTTTCGAGAAAAAACAGACGCGTGTGTGAGAGGACGAGTGCGTGCGTGCACCTCTTCTCTTCCTGTATAACGTACTACTAAACTCAGAGTACAAGTTTTTGTGGGTGGCACGATGGTGCGTGCGAGAAGTCCCGAGAGATAGGTTTAATGTGTCTGAAAAAAGGACTAGCCTAGAGCTCGCCACGCGGGTATTTATAAATTTTGAGCTTGCGTCTCGTCACATTCCAAATTACTCCATGCTATATTGCAGACATGTTCACACCGATCACAACCTAAACGGTTTCCCACTTAGGAGCGTATTAGTACCATGCTATATTGAATTCCAAACCTGTTCACACCGATCACAACCTAAATGGTTTCCCACTTAGGAGCATATTAGTACTTGGTTATAAATACTAGTATGCCAAGATGACTGCACATTCCTCCTCAACTCCTCATCCACAAAAACAAACAGGTCATTCGGCATCCTTCCCTTGCGTCTGCCATGGCCAGCGTGAGTTCTGGGTTGAGAGATTGCCACCAGGGAGAGGCGGGCATGGTAGCGGAAGCACGAGAGATGTCCCACCTTGTTGCGAGAGTAGTCGACATGTCCCGCCGCGCGGAAGTAGCAGCACAGAGGTCCCTCCGCGCCGCTGAAGCAGCACGGAGGTCCCGCCGCGCCGTCGACGCAGCAGACGGGTCCGGCCGTGCTGTGGAAGCAGCAGAGATGTCCCGCCGCGCCACGAATGCAGCAGAGATGTCCCGCCGCTCCGCAGCGGCCTGGGAAAATTTCTCACGAGCAGGAGACGACTGTTACAGGCGCATGCATGCGATCGTCCATAGCCAGATGGATCAGATCTCCAGCTTGGCGAGGTTGCAGGACAACATGAAAGCCTCGTTTGAACAGGCTACCGGCATCATCCGGCAACTAAGGGAGGGCAATGAGAGGCTCCGGGCTGAGCGCGGCCTGCTGAGGAGAAGATCGTCCGAAGTGCAGACCAGCAGGAGGAGACCAGTGTCTTGTTGAAGAGGACTGATGTCATCGTCAAGAAACTTATGGACGAGAATGGCATGCTCCGCAACGAGCGCCAAAGGCTGGTGGAGGAATTCGTGGATGTTCTCAAGCAGTGTCTTGAGGACACGAAAGAGCTCATCGCCGCTCGCCGCGGAGACTAGTTCCCGCGGCCTGCAGCAACGCATCAAGAAAGTACAGACCAGCGAGCCAGATCCTTGTCTTCCTTCTTCTTTTGCCCTTGTGTATTTCGGGCGTAGCCGAATGTGGTTTTGTTAATTATCTTTCTAATTATGTAAGACACTTAATTATCCTTATCTTTCTGTGGAAGATCAACGTTGCGAGGCTGGAATGAAGAAAACTCTTGATGTGGAGACCCTGGCGTTGTTGTTCTTCTAGTTGCTGCTGGGCTTCCTTCAGTTTCCTGGTTTCTTTTGATGTAATAATCGGTTTAGGATGTGGATTGTGTCATCGGTTGTGAAATGTTGGGTTCTAGCGCGGATGTTTGGCCTTTGTTGGCCTCTTGGGATGTTGCGATTTCAATCTGGTACTCCCTCCGTCTCATAATGCAAGACGTTTTTGACAACCAGTGTCAAAAAGCGTCTTATATTATGGGACGGAGAGAGTAGCTTTTAGTCCTTCGTGTTAGGCTGGAGTTGTGCTGAACTTATTGTAAGTTGTGGTGGTTTTCAGTAATGAAAAGCGGAAGGGGCAAGCCCTTCTTTGATCAAAAAAAATCGTCCTTATATATTCATCAGTCTTGCTATAACTCGCAGTAGATGCTATATAGGTTCGTCGGATCTTACATCAAGATCCATGCTTTCAGATTTTCTTTTTTATCTCTTAAATCTCAGTCGAGTGGGACATAGCCATGCCATTAAACAGAGGCTCGGGCGCCATTAATGGAGACCTTGGGACAGAGGTGGACGGTAGATGGAGGTCAAAGGGTTCTCGTCCCGATAAGCACGCGCAGGGGTCTGATCGCACACCTCTCGTACTCAAATAGCTACCATGCACGGCGCCTCCTAGCTAATAAAAAATGGGGACGCGTGGAGACACGTAAATGGTACTAGTAAGTAGAACGCCCACGGTTTCAATAATACTTGTGTTTCCGATTGTAACGTGACAGCACTTGTTCCAAAATGACTTTGTTGATTGTTAATGTGTGTGCCTTCGCAAATCGGAGTGCAAATTTACCATAGCATTTTGGTGCCATCTCATGGCACCAAGCCAAGTTTCATTATTTTCATGCGTGTTTTGGATTTACAGGAATTAAAAAACTAAGTTTCTCAATGTTTCCAACCCAGCCACGACGCCCAGAATTTTGAATTTCATTCCCATTTCTTGCATGGGACCTAGAAATTTACCCGAGGACACACATGTGATTTTTCAACCAACTTTGGTGCACTGGAACATGTGCTTGTATTTCAAATTTGAATTATGCACACAAAGGTGACACGTTCCCTCCTAGAACGACGAGCCTGCTTGAGAGAAGCTCCGATTGAAGCTTATACCAAAATTTGTTCCTATTTGGCCAAATTTTTTTACCACGGCATGGTACTACCATGACATGACACCATGCCAAGTTTCATGATTTTAAAACCAAGTTTCTCAATGTTCTCGACCGAGCCACGATGCCCAGATGTTTGAATCTTATTCTCATTTTTTCCATGGGAGTAGAAATTCACCCGAGGACACAAATGTGATTTTTCAACCAACTTTGGTGCACGGGACCACATGCTTGTAGTTCAAATTTTAATTATGCACATTAAATGACCAAAAATTTAATTAATGTGTAAATAAGGCCAAACAAAGCCAGAATAATTCCAAAATTTAACAGGGCACTCATGTAGTTTTATGTTGCCTTTGTAAATAAACTCAAGGGGGACAACGTATATCGTTTCGCACTCAAAGGTGACACGTTCCCTCTCAGAACCACGAGCCTTCTTGAGAGAAGCTTTGGTTTGCAAGAAGCTTATACCAAAATCTGTTCCTATTCGGCCATTTTTTACCACAACATGGTAGTACCATGTCATGACATCCATGCCAAGTTTCATGATTTTTAGACATGTTTTGGATTTACAAGAATTTTAAAACCAAGTTTCTCAATCTTCTCGACCGAGCCACGATGCCCAGATGTTTTAATTTTATTCTCATGTCTTGCATGGGACCTAGAAATTCAGCCGAGGTCACAAATGTGATTTTTCAACCAACTTTGGTGCACGAGAGCATGTGCTTGTAGTTCAAATTTGACTTATGCACATTAAATGACCAAAGGTGACACGTTCCCTCTTAGAACCACGAGCTTCCAAATCGGCCCAATTTTTTACCACAACATGTTAGTGCCATGACATGACACCATGCCAAGTTTCATGATTTCCAGCCGAGTTTTGGATTTAAAATCTAATTTTCTCGATGTTCTTGGCAGAGTCATGACGCCCAGACGTTTGAATTTCATTCTCATTTCTTCCATGGGACCTAGAAATTCAACCAAGGACACACCTGTGATTTTTCAACCCACTTTGGTGCACCGGAGCATGTGCATGCAATTCATATTTAGATTATGCACATTAAAAGTCCAAAAACTCAATTAATCTATAAAAAGGCCAAATGAACCCAAAATAATTCCAAAATTTAACAGGGCACTCATATAGTTCTATGTTGCCTCTGTAAATAAAATCAGGGGGGAGGCAGCGTATACCGTTTCGCACACAAAGGTGACACGTCCCCTCTCGGAACCACGAGGCTTGTTGAGAGAATCTCCGGTTTTGCAAGAGGCTTATATCAAAACTTGTCCCAATTCAGCCAAAAACTATACGTATGAAAACAGGGTTTAGATTATCCTGAACATCTCGCTACCTAGACCAATAATGTACTATGATTTGAATTCAACATAAAATGGATACAAATATTTGAATTGGAGAGCGTATGGTACATGTAGTTCATAGTGAAATATGATTACTGCTCTATGCATGTCTTTTTGTTATCAAGATAATATTTAAATTATTGTATAACTTGACAACAATCATATTCAAATAAGGAAAATTGATTCAAATTTAGTACATATGGTAGACGACAATATATATGTTCACATGGTGGAGTAAAATGTTCATATATGATGGAAGATCAAAATGTACGACTACATCAATTATAAACCGCAAGGTCACCTAATGATATATTCGAATTCAACATAACGTGGATTCGAAAAATGAAATTCGAGACCATGGCATCTGTAATCATATAAAAAGGGACATTACTCTTTCTTTGGTGGGAATTGATTTGTTTTTTGTTGTTGTTGAGGGAAGTGCGAATCGATTTGGTACTGTGCAGGGTAATCTTGTTCTCCCGATTTTTTTTACATTTTTCTTGTAGTTTTTTCAATGGCATCTATAGCAATATAGTAAAAGGGGACATGACTCTCTTATGTCTTGTATCATTTTTTTACACGTTAAGTTTGTTCTGCCGAACAAGGAATCCACACCTTGTTATCCTAAAATTTTCAAGCTCGAGTATCTTTTGTCTCACCTGCTTTGAAACTCCCGCTTCTTCAACCCGCGACGCGCCTTGTTATCCCGAAATTTGGACGTGCGCGAGAACTCCCTCCTCATCCGAAATCGCTCCCGCAGCCCAGACACATGAAATCCCCCTTCTACCCCTCAGCCAAAAATGAAGCTCCATGTCACGGTGTCAAAACCAATGGAGGTACGCTGGTAACTTACCTTACATTTCGGACAAGCACGTCCCTAAGCTTGGCTCCTCCCTCCCCCTTCACACCCCCCCTCGTACACCGAGGCCGCCAAAACCGCCAAAACCCGTGAAACCCCACGCTCCTCCGTCGGCCTCGTGACCGCCGCCCAGCCGGAGACTCTTCCCCGACTACGTCGTCCACCGCAACAGCTCGCCGTCCCTCATCCACCACACCGGAGGAGGATCCGTTGTCGATCTTGTCGTCCCGCCGGATCAGCCGCCCCGTCCTCCACCTCCAAGGAGCTGCCCCGACATTTGCCTCGCCTATCGCGCCACCTCAATCCCCACAGTGCCGTCTTGACCTGCCCCACCGGAACCGCAACACCCTCACCAATTCCTCCGATGAAGCCAAGGCCAACTCGGCGCCACCAAGGAGGTTCTGCACTCACCGCTGCATTTTATCTTTTATTCGATCTCATGGGGCTGCCGGTGCTCGATACCTAGCAGACATGGCGTCTCCATCGACGGCGCCGTCGCCAGCCACATCATCCACGGCGTCTCTCCCCCATGTCGTTGCTTCCTCGGCGGCGACTTCCACAACGACACTAGCTGTAGCTGCTTCGGCTCTCGCTCGCGCTGCGGCTCTGTTCTTGCTGTCGGTCGCGCTGTTGCACTGCTCCTGCTTTCGTTCGTGATGCTCCTCTGCTCTTGCTCTCGCTTGCACTGTTGCTGCTACACGACCTCCGGCAGCTACAGGAGTTGCTGCTTTAGCACTCGCTCGTGGTGCTACTACATGACTTGCTCTCTGCTAGTGCGTTTCCTGCTCGAGCATCTGCTGATTTAGATCACCGCTTCTCTGCTACTAGTGCTCGAATGCCCTAAACATCTATTGCAATGCTCTGTTACTAGTTCAATCAGTTTCGACAATAAAATTCAGTTTCGACTGTGAAGTTCATTTTCTTCAGTTAAGTTTAGAGTGAACAGTACTTACACCATCTGTCGGAGCGGCCGTGGCGCGGCTGATGCGTTTTACATCTAGCACTTTTTGGTGATGTATTTTACATCATCTACTGCAGATGATATTAGGGTCCCACTTCAGATTAAGGTTGTCTGTCTTGTCATGCTTCAGCCTCGTCGTCGTACACCTTAGCGGAGCTGCTCCAACGATGGAACCATCCATCACAGCGGAGCAGTACCCTCGGCGCCGTTTCCAGAGGCCTCGGATCTTCTTCCCCGCCTCCGACAGTCTCACCAGCATCATCACCGTCCTCCACGTCCAACCCAATGATGCCAAGGTCCACAAGGCTATGCCAAAGAGGTTGTACAGTTGTCGCATCACTTTGTTTCTCCATTCCTTTGTTCTTCCAATTCATGTGAGCCAAACACCCAGGTTGACTGAAATCCTATGTTTCCAAATGCTCTGTTTTGCACGTGCATTCCTATCCTATTCCTGTGTTTTTCCTGTCTCTGTGTTTATAGAATCCTCCAATTCTAAGGAGCCCTTACAGATTTACTTCATTTTCAGATTGGCGTCAAAGAAAACTCTGTGTGTTATGTCCTACTCCTGCCGTGCCGTCATCCACCCCACTTGAGGTGCACCGTCGACAGAAGCGTTCACTGCAGTAGAGATCCCCCTTAAGACTTTCTTTCGCCACCGCAGATCATCTTCCCTGTTGCCGGCAGCCACGCCAACCGCATTACCATCATCGACTGAGCAGATGAACCTGAGGACTACACAGTTCCGGAAGAGAGGTCGCAGTCTTTCATGTTTGCTTACGTTATACATCGGTTATTATTACCTGCTACTTTATTGTTCAATCTTGAGTTTTGAATTGCCCATGGGTCTCATATCAAGCCAGCAATGAATGGTATCTGTCTACTATCTGGTTCATCTGGGGTCTTCTATGTGGTTCATGTTGGGTGGGCAACAAACAATAGATGATCCATTGTCTATCTTTTTAAACTGAAGCTATAATCTACCTGCTATCATTAGTTTTGGATCCATCCACTTGTTTGCTACCATCAGTCTTGATTTTTTCATGCACCCCTTAGGCCTTACAAAATCTAACTATTTTTTTATTATGCATGTCAGATATTGTACACAACCGTACTAAACATGTAGAGAAAAAGAGAAGACCGTTGCGTGCGAATATAATGTCATGCAGACGCTGCTCCATGGTGGGCGAAGTGCCCCCCCCCTCTCCTACATTTCCAGATTGTATTCCAGAGGAAGATAACTGTTCAAATGGAGATTCAGAAGGAGCCGACCATGCATGTTTACCACCTGAGGTGTTTGGTCTAACCTGGCATGCTGATGTTGGTCATATCATGCATATGGCGCCTTCAATTGCTCACATTATACATCTTATATGTCATCAGCTTAGTTTAGATTTGCTTTGTCTGAATCCCACCTGTTTGGTTTCTATATCATACTCCCACCATTCCTAAATATTTGTCTTTTTAGAGATTTCAACAAGTGACTACATACGCAACAAAATGAGTGAATCTACACTCTAAAATATGTCTATATACATCCGTATGTGGTAGTCCATTTGAAATCTCTAAAAAGAAAAATATTTAGGAACGGAGGGAGTATATGGGAATTATGCAATGCCATCTTCTTTAGCCAGGCATCATATACGTGAATCATGTAATGCCATCATGTTTAGCCAGTCATCGTATATGTGAATTGTACCGTGCCATATTTTTTTCCATAATGTATTCCATTTGTCAACAATGTTTATACATTCATCTACTCTTCCTGTGCATCAGCCATTTGAGTCGGTCATGGGAAAATCTGGAGTGAAAACAAGGTCTTTTCAGTAGTCAGTGCTACATGTCGATGCAGATTTCTTGCTAGTTACAGATAGCTCCTCAAAGGAGGATTCAGAGAGAGATGACCAGTTGTATTCCCCCCCCCCCCCGAGGTGCATGCTCTAACTTGGCTGGGTTATATTGCTCATATCATGCATATGGTGTCTTGCATTGCCATGCCATCTGCTTAGATTAGGCATGCTTTGTGTGAATGCCTTCTGTTTGCTTTCTATATCAGATATGTGAATTATGCAATACCATGTTTTTCAGCAAGTTATCATATATGTGAATTATGCACCGCCATGGAGCCAGACATCATATATGTGAATTATCTCATGCCATCTTTTTTTTCATTACGTATTCCATTTGTCGACAATCAGTGTATATTGAACTACTCTTCATGTGTATCAGCCATTTGAGCCGGTTACGGAAAAATCTGGAGTGAAAACAAGGTCTTCGGAGCAGGCAATGGTACCTGTTGAAACATATATCTTGATGGTTAAAGGGAGCTCCTCAGAGGAGGATTCAGAGACAGATGACCAGTCCTATATCCCACCTGAGGTGTATGCTCTAAGTTGCAATGTTTATATTTCTCATATGATGCATATGGTGTCTTGCGTTGCTTAGTTTAGACATCATATGCACAATATTGAATTCTATCTGCTTAGTTTAGAGATCATACATGCGAGTGCCAGCTGCTTAGTATATGAATCAATTACGTCAATTATATCATGCCATCCTATATACTTAGACAACATGTATGTGAATTATTTCATCCCAACCTATTTTAGAAAGACATCGTATAGTTTTGTCATGTCATCCTGTTTAGGTACTCATCATATGTTGAATTATGCCATTATATCCTGTTAAGTTATCCATCATATATCTGAAACTGTGTCATGCTATCCTGTTTAGTTAGGCATCATATATGTGAAATTGTGTCATGCTGTCCTGTTTGGTTAGACAACATATATGTGAATTACCACATCTATCTATCATATAATGTCTGTACGTTCAATTTCTTTTCTTGTTTATCAGCCATTTGAATTGGAGGGGGTGATCGCAGTATCTAAGGGAGCAAAAACCCGTTCTTCACAATAGACAGTGCTACCCGTCGATGCAGGTAGAACCATGGTTGTACTGGCCCACAAACTAGCCCCACCACACATAATTGAGACTCTTCCAGATTGCACACTTACACCGTTGGGCAGAGAACCAGCTACAACCCATCTAACCGCAACCCCAGCGGATAGTAACCCACTTATAGTTGACAAAGCACCATGTCCACCACAGAGTACCCCCACACGAGCAGTTTGTAAAGCTACTGCTGTGCCCAAAGCACGAAAACCACCACAGCTAACCCAAACTCCACGTATAAAGCAGAAGTGCAACTGTTCTCAGGTCAGATTCCATAGCTATGGTCCATACTCCTTTGCTATTGCATCACTGTATTTACTCATACCAACTACTTTCGAATTTGAAGGATCCAATTGAAACTCCAATGGCGCAACAGGTATGTTTTAAACCTATTTCTTTAACTGGATTGCTGTTCTAACTTCTTGCTCTATGTTGATTTCAGTTTAAGTTGTATAAACAGTTATGTTCTCATGTGATGCACATTACAAGTGCTGCCAATGCTATGTAGTTTCTCACACTTATATTCTGTATATGCTGTTGTGTCTTAAAAATATATGGGTTGAACTGTGTCTCTATCTTGATTAGGGAACATAAACTAGAATGATATGGACAATATAGTGACCATAGTACATAGATATATGTTTGTTTCATGCTGTTATCCTGTCCACATTACTACTGAACCGGTTTACCAAAATGAGTTTGGTATACTACAAGCTAAACCTGTGATGTGTCTGCTTGTTTCTCTTGTAGTATGCAAACAGAATATTGGAGAAGAGCACCCCACTATGCAATGATAGAGAAAGTAATGCAGATAAGGTTCAAGATAGTGAGACAACCCTGTTGGTCTCCAAGAAAGGTGATAAAAATGATTTTGTAGATAGTGAGAAAACCCCACAGTCCTGCGTTGATGTAGTGTTCGAGTTACTGGCCAGTACCGCTGGCAGAAGCTCTTCGAACTCGCTGCCTAAATCACTTCAGCTTCTAAAGTCTCACTACAAGATGAAAGGCATTAGTCAGTCGTGCTGTGGCAAGAAGCCAAAGGACTGAGGAAGTCCCTGCAGAATTCAGATGCGTATTTCTTGTGCAACAGCAAGCGCTGGAGGATTTAAGCACCAAACAAGAGAAAGTTAATAAGCTTGCTAAGCATCTTGCCAGCATTATGGGTACCCAGGATATTGTTTCTTGAACTCTTCTGAAGTGGTTTCAGTTCTGGACTTGTTTTGCTGCGGCGTTTATATGCTGATGTGTTCCCTATATTTGCACTGGTGGTGAACTTTGATGCCCAGTGGATGTAATATGTGTAATAGCTGTGATAGCCTAGCATAAGTTGCTTGCTTATTTATTTCCTTGTTGTCTTGTTTATTTGTTTGCTTGTAGTCAGTGCAGTTCTATTTCTGCAGTTTGCTAGTGGCTACAATAACCTATTTTTTAAAACTAGGCCACAATAACCATGGGCTAATATTTACTATAGTGACACTAGGCCTCCTATGGGCCGTAGGAACAGTGGGCCTTCTACGGGCCGTAGAAACAGTAGGCCTTCTATGGGCCGTAGAACCATTGGGCCATCTACGGGCCATAGAAACAATGGGCCTTCTACGGGTCGTATCATCAATGGGCCTTATACGGGCCGTATGATCGATTGGCCAAACATGGGCCAATAACAGGCCGCATTATGGCCGTAAACGGGCTAGAGTTGGAATCGTCCGTTCATGGGCCGACCATAATGGTCCATCATTAATAGGCTGTATTTGATGATGCTATGAAAACGGCCCAATATATTAACGGACCACAAACGGGCCGACTGTAACCACGGGCTAAATTTGGCCCACAAGCAGAAAATGACAGTAACGGGCCGTAATTAAACAAATGCTCGAAATGAGCCCAAGAATAAATGGGCTCTGAGAAGGCCGAAACATAACATGGGCTGGAAATGGCCCAACTGAATAACGGGCCCTTAATGGGTATAAAGTGATACATTGTTCATTACGGGCCAGTTTCACCACGGGCCGTTAATGGGTCTAAAGTGATACACTGTTCATTGCGGGCCAGTTTCACCACGGGCCGTTAATAGGCCACGAGTTACATAGGGCCTCATATGGGCCGAAAGACGTCATGGGCCATACATGGGCCAGAAGTGAAAACGGGCTGTAATCATATTGGATGGCCCAGATGATGCTACTGGGCCTAATTCAGATAGGGCGTAATGGGCCTTGGGTTAGCGGGCTATAAATGGGCTATATGCGAACAGGCCATTAACAGGCTTTCCATGGGCCGGCCCGTCACCTTTTGACCAAGTCAAATGGGTCGGCCTTTTCACAGGAATGGGCCTCTGTTGGGTCGTGCCACGTGTCGACGTATCATAGGAGCCTTCTGTCCATTGAGTGGATGACATCTGTCCCAACAACGAGCCGACACGTGTTTCCTCCAGCCAATGATGATTTTACACGTGGAAAATCCCCATTGGTCGGGGCTGTTAATGGGTTATCGGATCCAAAACCCGACCCGATAGCTTAACGGCATTCCATTACGGTGGATGCCACGTGTCGATCACCTTTGACGAAAGCACTCATGTGATGCGCGATTTATCGTCATGGAAGTGGACACTTCCGTGATGATAATTTTGGTAATGTCATGGAACACTTCTACGACAGCACAGGTATGACTATCTTTATTCTGTCATAAGTTTGTCATGGATGTACATGCATGACAAAAAACGCGACCTACTGTGACAAACACGTATCATCACGGAAGTGTATTTTTTTGTAGTGAAAATAGTAGATCGGAAACTAGCAAGATGTAAACAAGATTCAATAATATTGAAAAGAGACCCGGGGGCCATAGGTTTCACTAGTGGATTCTCTCGAGATAGCATATATTATGGTGGGTGAACAAATTACTACCGAGCAATTGATAGAAAAGTGCATAATTATGATGACATCTAAGGCAATGATCATGAACATAGGCATCACGTCCGTGTCAAGTAGACCGACTCCTGCCTGCATCTACTACTATTACTCCACACATCGACTGCTATCCAGCATGCATCTGGAGTATTAAGTTCATAAAGAACGAGTAACACATTAAGCAAGATGACATGATGTAGAGGAATTAACTCAAGCAATATGATGAAAAACCCATCTTGTTATCCTTGATGGAAACAATACAATACGTGCCTTGCTGCCCCTACTGTCACTAGGAAAGGACACTGCAAGATTGAACCCAAAGCTAAGCACTTCTCCCATTGCAAGAAAGATCAATCTAGTAGGCCAAACTAAACCAATAATTCGAAGAGACTTGCAAAGATATCAAATCATGCATATAAGAATTCAGAGAAGAACCAAATAATATTCATAGATAATCTTGTGCATAAATCCACAATTCATCGGATCTCGGCAAACACACCACAAAAGAGTATTATGTCGAATAGATCTCCAAGAACATCAAGGAGAACTTGGTATTGAGAATCAAAGAGAGAGAAGAAGCCATCTAGCTAATAACTATGGACCTGAAGGTCTGTGGTAAACTACTCACGCTTCATCGGAGAGGTAATGGTGTTGATGTAGAAGCCCTCCATGATCAAATCCCCCTCCGGCAGATCACTGGAAAAGGCCCCAAGATGGGATCTCACGGGTACAGAAGGTTGCGGCGGTGGAGAAGTGGTTTTGTGGCTCTCCCTGATGTTTTAGCGTATAAGAGTATATATAGGCGAAGGATCTAGGTCAGGGGAGCTACGAGGGTCCCACGAGGGTGGGGGCGCGCCTACCCCCTGGGAGCGCCCTCCTGCCTTGTGGCCGCCTCGTTGTCTCTCCGACTTCATCTCCAAGTCTTCTGGTTTGCTTTCGGTCCAAGAAAGATCATCGTGAAGGTTTCATTCCGTTTGGACTCCGTTTGGTATTCCTTTTCTGCAAAGCTCTAAAATAGGCAAAAACATAAACTCGCACTGGGCCCTCGGTTAATAGGTTAGTCCCAAAAATAATATAAAAAGAGCATATTAAAGCCCATTAAACATCCAAAACAGATAGTATAATAGCATGGAACAATAAAAAATTATAGATACATTGGAGACATATCAGGGGTGCTTTGCATTTATGTATTGCAGTCTCAGAAAGGGCTAGCGAGATACCATTATTGTCATATTATATCATGGTTGTTTTAACAACGTGTTGCTATTTGAGATATCTTATTATTGATCTCTAGTTGTTTATGTCATTGATATGAGTTAATATAATTTTTAAGAGTTATTGTCGACATGGTTAGTTATAATCCTTGCTGGAAACCTGGGTGTTGTTTAAGCTTATTTATGAAACAAGAGTAGAAGAGTTTGTAAAAGTTTTTCTTTTTCACTATCAGTTTCTCAAATGAATTGCTTGAGGACTAGCGAAGGTTTAAGATTGGGGGAGTTGATACGTCTCCAACGTATCTAGTTTTCCTAACGCTTTTCCTCTTGTTTTGGACTCAAATTTGCATGATTTGAATGAAACTAACCCCAGACTGACACTGTTTTCAGCAGAACTACCATGGTGTTATTTTTGTGCAGAAATAAAAGTTCTCGGAAGGGAAAGAAACTTTGCGAGGATTTTTTATATCAAATAAGAGAATTTTTGGAGCCAAGAGGTACCTGAGGGGGGCACCTGGGTGGGCACAACCCACCAGGGCGTGCCAACCCCCCCACCCCACCCCCCAGGCGCGCCCAGGTGGGTGCTCCCCACCTGGTGGCCCTACTGACCCTGAAACCGACGCTATAAAATCCCATTATTCCAGAAAAAATGGGAGAGAAAGAATTATCGTGTTTCAGAAAATAGAGCCACTACCGTCTCATGTTCTTCTCGGGAGGCCAGATCTGGTGTCAGTTTGGGGCTCTAGAGAGGGGGATCTTCAATCTTCGTCATCACCAACACATCTCCATCACCAATTTCATGATGCTCCCCACCGGAAGTGAGTAATTCCTTCATAGGCCCGTTGGTCGGTGAGGAGTTGGTAGAGATTCATCATGTAATCGAGTTAGTTTTGTTAGGTCCTGATCCCTAGTATCCACTATGTTCTGAGATTAATGTTGCTATGACTTTTCCATGCTTAATGCTTGTCACTTTGAACCCAAGTACCATGATTTCAGATCTGAACCATTTATGTTATCACCTTTATATCCATGTTCTAGATCCAATTTTGCAAGTTATAGTTACCTACTACGTGTTATGATTCGGCAACCCCAGAGTGACAATAGACGGGACCACTCCCGGTGATGACCGCAGTTTGAGGAGTTCATGTATTCACCGTGTGCTAATGCTTTATTCCGGTTCTCTATTAAAAGGAGGCCTTAATATCCCTTAGTTTCCAATAGGACCCCGCTGCCACGGTAGGGTAGGACAAAAGATGTCATGCAAGTTCTTTCCATAAGCACGTATGACTATTTACAGAATACATGCCTACATTATATTTATGAACTGAAGCTAGTGATGTATTGCCCTAGGTTATAACTGTCTCATGATGAATATCATCCAATGAGTCATCGATCTAATGCCTATGAATTTATCTTATATTGTTATTGCTAAGTTACTAATGTTGCTACTGCTATCATTACTACTACAATATCCCTGTTATCAATGTTACCGTTACTATTGCTATTGCTGCTATTATCAAAACTATCATATTACTGTGCTACTAATCACTTTACTGCATATAATTAATCTCCAGGTTTGGTTGAATTGACAAGTCAGCTGCTAATACCTTCAAATATTCTTTCGCTCCCCTTGTGTCGAATCTATAAATTTGGGTTGAACACTCTACCCTCCAAAACTATTGCGATCCCCTATACCTGTGGGTTATAAAATATGTAGCAGCCAATATGGGCATCTAGGTTCCGCTATTGGATATTGACCAGAGAGGTGTCTGGCTCATGTCTACATAGTTCTCGAATCCGTATTGTCTGCACGCTTAACGTTCGTTGACGATATAGTGTTATGTGAGTTATATGATTTGGTGACCGAATGTTGTTCAGAGTCTCGGATTAGATCACGGATATGACAAGGAGTCTCGAAATTGTCGAGAGGTAAATATTGATATATAGGACGATGGTATTCGGACATCGGAAGAGTTTCGGAATGCACCGGGTAGTCATCGGGTCACCGGAAGGGGTCCCGGACACCCCCCGGTAGGTGTATGGGCTTAATGGGCCAAGGAGGGGATAGACCATCCCACAGGGGGCTGGTGTCCCTCTCTCCCTGGCTGGTCAACCCTAGGAAGGAAATGGGGGAGGGCTAGTGAGGGAGTCCTTAATTCAGGGGTCCTCAGGTGTCCGGCCCAGGAGTACGGGTTGGGTTGGATGGGCCGTACAAGATCAAGCTAAAGATTATCCTTCATGTCCGGATGGGACTTCTCAATACATAGGCAGAAATATTAGGGTCCGGAAGTTTCCTTCCCTGATGAACCGACCTTGTACAAACCCTAGGCCCCTTCGGTGTGTATATAAATTGGAGGGGTTAGTTCGTAGAGGCAATCTTCTTCACCGTCATTGGAATACTCATAGGCTAGACATCTAGGGTTTAGCCATTATGATCTCAAGGTAGATCAACACTTGTAACCTTCATACTCGTCGAATATAATCAAGCAGGACTAGGGTCTTACCTCCCTTAAGAGGGCCCAAACCTGGGTAAACACTGTGTCCCCTGGTCTCCTATTACCATCAATCCTTAGACGCACGGCTTGGGCCCTTCTACCCGAGATCTGCCGGTTTTGACACTGACATTGGTGCCTTCATTGAGGGCTCTGCCATGCTATCAGCAAAAGCAATCTATGGCTCGCCTAGTCATCAACGACAATATCACTTCTGGGGGGGTGCGTCGCGGCCTTAAGCCGCTTTGTCTCCAAATTGGGAGAGAAAGCGCTACCACTCTACAAGCTATTAAGGCGCACACACAACTTCAAATGGACGAATGCTGCCATAGCCGAAATGGAAGAGATTAAAACCCTTCTTGCAAGCAACCCAATCATAGTTGCACCAGGTGTTGGAGAGCCCATGTTATTATATATTTCGGCAACTAACCAAGTGGTTAGTGTTGTGCTCATCGTCGAACGAGGGGAAGAGGGACACAAATTCCCCACCCAAAAACCAGTCTATTATGTATCGGAGGTCCTCACACCTTGAAAATCCCGATACACCCACTACCATAAAATAGCCTACATAGTCTTCATGGCATCCCGTAAACTGCGACACTACTTTCAGGAGTGTTCGATCACAGTGGCATCTGAACTTCTGAAGTACCACTCAATGACTTTATCAATAATAGGGTGCCACTGGCTGCATAGCCAAATGGGCCATCGAGCTTTTACCATTTGAAATCGTATACAAACCATGTCGGGCTATTAAATCCCAGGTATTGGCCGACTTTATTGCCAAATGGACAGAGGCCGAACTCCCTAAAGAGTATAGCTCATACTCCAATTGGATTATGTACTTCAACGGCTCTAAAATGTTGGCCGAACTGGGGGCTAGCGTCATCCTAACATCCCCTACTGGGAACATAGTCCGCTATGTACTACAAATTATGTATATGGAGTCCAACAATACAGCCGAATATGAGGCACTGCTACATAGTCTTCGCATGGCTGTCTCCATGGGTATACAACGCCTGGAGGTGCGCGGTGATTCCAACCTCGCAATTTCCTAGGTCAACCGAGAGTTTGACGGAAAGGACCCAAAAATGGTAGCATATCGAAACGCCATATTAAAAATATCAGCCCAGTTCGAAGGACTGGAATTTCGTCATGTCGCTCGAGAGAGTAATCAGGCAACCGACATCCTCGCTTGTATGGGTGCTAAGCGCGACCCTGTGCCGCCTACACCTTTATGGAAAGGCTCTTTAAGCCATCCGTATTGTGGCAGAGTGAGAGCAGAGAAGGCAATATGGACCTGATCACACCCCCAGCTGCCGAACACAACGCAGACACCGCTGGGGGTCCGGATATCGAGATAACACCCTCTGCTCATGAGATCATGGCGGTTATCGGTCCCTGGACCAAACCATTCCTGGCGTAGGTTAATAGGTAGGAGCTCCCAGATGATCAAAACGAAGCTTGATGCATGTTCGATGCTCTAAAGTCTTTAAAGTACATGAGGGTGAACTATATAAAAGAAGTACTATCGGAGTCCTTCAAAGGTGTATCTCTGAAGAAGAGGGAAGGCAGCTCTTGGCAGAAATACATGATGGCCTCGGCGGCCATCATGCTGCAGCTCGAGCCCTCATAAGCAAGGCATTCCGGACGGGATTTTTCTGGCCCACGGCTCGAGCAGACGCTCAAGCCCTTGTCCAACATTATGTGGGTTATCAGCTTTTCGCCAATCAAAGCCACATGCCTCCCACCGCATTAAGAACAATCCCCAATACTTGGCCCTTTGCGGTCTGGGGGCTTGACATGGTTGGACCCCTTAAAGGGGGGAGCCACAAAAATAAATACTTGCTGGTAATGGTTGATAAATTCACTAAAAGGATAGAGGACAAACTAGTAAAAATAGCTGAGGTCGGACCAGTGATCGACTTTATATCCGGCGGAGTCCACCGTTATGGTGTCCCACACAGTATCATCACTGATAATGGCTCTAACTTCATAGCTGATGAGGTGAAAACTTGGTGCGCTAAGTTGGGCATTAAACTCGACTACGCATCTGTATACCACCCTCAAACAAACGGCCAAGTTGAAAGGGCTAATGATCTGATCATGAGTGGTATTAAGCCCAGACTAGTGTGCTATTTACGAGAATCAGACAAGCACTAGGTTGAGAACTTGATTCCATACTTTGGGGACTCCGGACCACGCCCAATCGAACCACCAGATACACACCTTTCTTTATGGTGTACGACGCAGAGGCTGTATTGCCCTACGATATTATTCATGACTCACCTAGAGTGCGCATGTACGAAGAGAGATAAGCTGAACTAGATCGGCAGGATGACCTAGACGGACTTGAAGAGGAGCACGATGTTGCTAAAGCTTGTTTCCGCATTCTTTCAACAACAGGCCAGGCGTTACCAAAGCAGAGAAGTGCGGGCTAAGACATACAGTGTCGGAGAACTTGTTCTACACCTCCCGGAGAAGAAAAAGGATAAGCTCAAGCCCAAATTGAAGGGCCTCTTCGTCATAGATGAAGTCCCTACTGGAGGAGCCTATCGCCTTCGCAATGCAGAGGATAATCGCCTTGAGCCAAACCCATGGAACGCTGCCCGGCTGCGGAGATTTTACGCATAGGTTTCATTTTAAACTAGGTTTTTCCCACTTTTCTCTCCTATTTTAATTTTTTCCCTTTTCTTCTCAAATGTATGTCCAGATTGACCGTATTGTTCGGGGTACACATATTTAAATGTATACACCCCACCATACATGGGGGCTTCTTTTGAAGAAGCATTTTATTGAAAATCTTATAAGCTTCTTTCGTCCATAACGATTGTTGCTTCTGCCATTTTATGCACCTCTATGACTTAAGTTTTTGCCAAGCTGGGTTGCCTTGCTCCTGTGTTTATACCCTACGTTCCCAATTGTTCGGCTAGCGTGTAAAGGGAGTACCTCTACGATTTCTACAATCGGGTTATCCGGGCCTGTATATCAGACGGGTGAAGCCGAAAGCTAGCGTTCTTAAGGGAATAATTGGTCGGCACATATACAACATACTGTTTTTGGAAAAACTATGAAATTGGTCGCCTGTATACTTCGGATACGAGCCTAGGCATGCATGATTTGGCATGCTAGCCCAAGGAAAGGAACCCCTAACAGAACTATTTTTCTTGGAAGATGTTTCTTACGTTAAATAGTAATATAACATAACTCCCCGAACACATTTTTGTCTGTTCGAGCAATATGACCAGATTGCCTGGTTTCCAAAGATACTAAACATTTCTTAGTTAAACATGGTATATGGAAACACTCCAACTTCTTGGTTTGGAGGTGGAAGTCGAAGGTCTGCAATGACAAAATTTTATAAGTTCGGCAGGAGATAAGTTCGGTCATAAAGTACATTGTTACATAGAATCGAACACCTACTCTCTTTCTACGCCATCTAGTAGACTATCAAGTTTACAATCTTGTTGCAAATCTTTTGCCGCTGTCATTACTTGGTTGTATACCAAGCTTACATGAATTTCCTTCCCGTCGGGTCCTTGAGGTCCAACTCGGGCCATATGATTCAGATCAAGTCCGGTATAGTGTGTCTTCACCATAGCCCATGCCTCTCGTGCACCTTCACAGCATGCGGACGTCTTCCAAAGCTTGAAGCAACGTCGAGCATCCTTGAACAGATCTGCCAACCCCTCCATGCTTTCTGGAGGGGCATCGGAGGACCATAAAGCTTTGGCCATATTCTTCATGGCCTTCCAGGCACGCTCATGCAACTTTGACATTTCCTTTAAAACATCGCTTTGCAGCCCGGACACTTCCTCATCATGGCGGTCGATTAACATACCTGTATCAACCGAACTATAACATTCCGCATTATATGATTATATCAGTAATTCGGATGGTTCACAAGTCATACGAAATATGTCGCCCTTTAGCTTCTAGTTTTCCTGTTGTACCTCCAAGAGTTGAGCCTTTAAGCTCTCTATCTCTTCGGCCTGCTTCTTCGTTTCTTCTTCTAGTTTTTTATCTTTGCCAAAGTACATTGGGGCACTCTTCATTTCTTCAAGCTTGGAGACAGCGGCATTTAGCTATGTCCGGCTTGCCTCGAGCTCCTGGGACAATGCACTGTTCTTCTCTTTGAGAACCTGCGGTCATAAACGATCCCCAAATCGGTTTGTTCCACCTGCTTTAAGTCTCGGGGGCTACTGCTATCTATCTACTAAATTTATGTAATACCTGTATATCTTTTGAGAACAGGCGAGTGATTCCTGTAAGTCTATCCTGGGCAGCTCGGATGTATGGACCCACGGTGCTAAGGGCGGTAAATTCTGGCTCTGTTAAAGCAGGAGTGCGCAGGGCTTCTTTCAAATGTCGATGATTCATCGAACTTTCCAGTTCGGAGTTGGTGACGGACACCTCATCCAGCTCTTGATGGGGCAGATGGGTCTTTGTCGCACCAACATGCGCCCCGGTCCTAGTTGACGTCACCGGCGCCGGATTAGCTGCGGCCCGGCTGGCCAGGATCTTGTTTACGGTCTGCCGGGTAACCCTCCTGAGATAATAGAAGGAGGATGAAAAATGACAATTCGGCTTCACGCCTAAACATGAAATTAGACACATACCTTTTTGGTGATGGAGCAGGCTCAGTGGCCCTTCCGGTTTCCTTTCGCTTCACACGCCCACCCCTTGAGGGTGCCGTCCTTCTTCTTGTTGCCCGTCCTTGGGTGCGGTTTGCTGAACGTTGATCCTGCGAAGTACGGCTCAGTGTGGAGAGTAATTATGTGCGGAAATGTCACTCCTTTTTGACTATCGAACACTTACCTTGACGAAGGGTAGAGATCGGGGTAATCGACCATGATGGATACCTCCGGGCCATCAAGGCTCACCTGGTAATATATTTCATCTTCAAACTCCACAATATATCCGAATCTTCATGGAATCCAGGGTCTTCGTAACGTGCATGGTCTTCTTGTTGCGGAGGAAGGCAATAGATGTTCTCGACTACCTTCCTCCACGACAGTTTTTGAAACAACCAGACAATTCAGTTAATGCACTGATATGTCTCCAACGCATCAATAATTTTTCATTGTTCCATGCTATTATATTACCCGTTTTGGATGTTATGGGATTTACTTTACACTTTTATACAATTTTTGGGACTAACCTACTAACCGGAGGCCCATCCTGAATTGCTGTTTTTTTGCCTATTTCAGTGTTTCGAAGAAAAGGAATATCAAACAGAGTCCAAATGGAATGAAACCTTCGGGAGCGATCTTTTCGTAACAAAAGCAATCCATGAGAATTGGAGTGTAAGTCAAGCTGCAGACGAGGCGGCCGTGAGGGTGCCCGGCGCGCCCCCTGGGGGTGGGTGCGCCCCCACCCTCATGGGCCCCTTGTTGCTCCACCGACGTACTTCCTTCGCCTATATATACTCCCGTACCCTGAAAACATCCAGGAGCACCACGAAAACCTAATTCCACCGCCGCAACCTTCTATATCCACGAGATCCCATCTTGGAGCCTTCGCCGGCACTCCGCCGGAGGGGGAATCGACCATGGAGGGCCTCTACATCATCTCCAAGGCCTCTCCGATGAGTTGTGAGTAATTTATCACAAACCTTCGGGTCCATAGTTATTAGCTAGATGGCTTCTTCTCTCTCTTTGAATCTCAATACCAAGTTCTCCTCGGTCTTCTTGGAGATCTATTCGATGTAACTCTTTTTGTGGTGTGTTTATCGAGATCCGATGAATTGTGGGTTTATGATCAAGTTTATCTATGAGAAGTATTTGAATCTCCTCTGTATTCTTTTATGTATGATTGGTTATCTTTGCAAGTCTCTTTGAATTATCGATTTGGTTTGCCTACTAGATTGATCTTTCTTGCAATGGGAGAAGTGCTTAGCTTTGGGTGCAATCTTGCGGTGTCCTTTCCCAGTGACAGCAGGGGTAGCAAGGCACGTATTGTATTGTTGCCATCAAGGATAAAAAGATGGGGTTTATATCATATTGCATGAGTTTATCCCTCTACATCATGTCATCTTTCTTAATGTGTTACTCTGTTCTTATGAACTTAATACTCTAGATGCAGGCAGGAGTTGGTCGATGTGTGGAGTAATAGTAGTAGATGTAGAATCGTTTCGATCTACTTGTTGTGGATGTGATGCCTATATACATGATCATGCCTAGATATTCTCATAACTATGCACTTTTCTATCAATTGTTCGACAATAATTTGTTCACCAACCCTAATACTTATGCTATCTTGAGAGAAGCCACTAGTGAAACCTATGGCCCCCGGGTCTATCTTTTATCATATAAGTTTTCCATCTACTTTTATTTGCATCTTTTACTTTCCAATCTATATCATAAAAATACCAAAAATATTTAGATTATCATATTATCTCTATCAGATCTCACTTTGGCAAGTTACCATGAAGGGATTGGCAATCCCTTTATTGCGTTGGTTGCGAGGTTCTTGTTTGTTTGTGTAGGTCCGTGGGACTTTTGAGGAGCCTCCTACTGGATTGATACCTTGGTTCTCAAAAACTGAGGGAAATACTTACGCTACATTACTACATCACCCTTTCCTCTTCAAGGGAAAACCAACGCAATGCTAAAGAGGTTGCAAGAAGGATTTCTAGCGTCGTTGCCGGGGAGGTCTTCACTCAAGTCAAGATATACCAAGTACCCATCACAAACTCATCTCCCTCGCATTACATTATTTTCCATTTGCCTCTCGTTTTCCTCTCCCCCACTTCACCCTTGCTGTTTCATTCGCCCATCTTCTGTTTGTCTTTTCATTTGCTTTGATGTCTTACTTGGCTCGTTTGCTTGTTTGGTTGGAATAGTTGTTTATTTATTGATAAATATAGAACCTAAGATCTATGGATCCTCATCCGCTTGCTAATATTTTTAAGAGATCCGATTATGATGAACCAATTGCTAGTGAGTTTTGTGCACTAGATTATCTTTATGAAGCTTTGCTCGAAATTCATGAATCTGAAAATTATGATGAAGAAATTTATGAAGAGATTCATGATAACTCCTTGAATAAAAAGCGTGATTGCAATGATTTTACTATAAATTCTCTTGATGTCAATTGTGCTAATAATATGCAAAACCCTAAGCTTGGGGATGCTAGTTTTCCTATGTCTACTACTTGTTGCAATGATCATGATTGGGGTGATTCTTCTTATAATCTTGAAAATTTATTTAAGCCCCATGATGAATATGAGATTGATAATAGTGTTTGCAATAATATTGAAAGTGGGTTTGGAAGAGTGTCAACTTTAGATCCCACATATTTGGAGTATGTTCAATCTTATGATATTTTTGATAAAAGTGGGTTTGGAGAGGTCATGACTTTAGTTAATGTTAATACCACTATCTTGGAAGAGTGTCAACTTTGCATGCATATGGATCGTGTTGAGAATATGTTATGTGATATCTATTATGTTGAATTTGCTTATGATCCTACATGTAATTATTATGAGAGAGGAAAATATGGTTGTAGAAATTTTCATGTTACTAAATTACCTCTCTTCATGTTGAGATTTCTATCGTCTTGTTCCTTGCATATGCTAGTTTTTGCTTGCCTTGATAATTTGTTTGCTTATAAAAAACCTATGCATAGGAAGTATGTTAGACTTAAGTGTGTTTGTCACATGTTTTATGATGCTCTCTTTATGCTTCAATTCTTGTCTTTCGTGTGAGCATCATTGAAATCTCAATGCCTAGCTAAAAAGGATTTAAGAAAAGCGCTTGTTGGGAGACAACCCAATATTTTTTACTTGCTGTTATTCAATAAATAATTCATCTAGCTTCTGTTTAGATGTGTTTTCATGTTTTAGTTAGTGTTTGTGCCAAGTAGAACCTATAGGATAACCTACGATAATAGTTAATTTGATTCTACTGAAAAACAGAAACATTTGCGCGCACGAAAATATTTTTTGTAAATCACAGAAACGTGCTTTTGCGTTGATTCTTTTTGAAGTAGATCAATATACAAATTTCCCAGGACTTCCTATTTTTGAAAGATTTGTAGAGTTCCATCAGTATCCGAAAGTTACAGATTGCTACAGACTGTTCTGTTTTTGACAGATCCTGTTTTTCGTGTGTTGTTTGCTTATTTTGATGCATCTATGGCTAGTATCGGGGAGTATGAACCATAGATAAGTTGGAATACAGTAGGTTTAACACCAATATAAACAAATAATGAGTTCATTACAGTACCTTATGTGGTGGTTTTTCTTTCTTACACTAACGGAGCTTATGAGATTTCCCGTTGAGTTTTGTGTTGTGAAGTTTTTAAGTTTTGGGTAAAGATTCGATGGACTATGGAATAAGGAGTGGCAAGAGCCTAAGCTTGGGGATGCCCTAGAAGGCATCCCCTCTTTTGTCTTCGTTTATCGGTAACTTTACTTGGAGCTATATTTTTATTCGCCACATGATATGTGTTTTGCTTGGAGCGTCTTGTATGATATTAGTCTTTGATTTTTAGATTTCCACAATAATCCTTGCTGTACACACCTTTTGGGAAAAACCCACATGATTTAGAATTTATTAGAATACTCTATGTGCTTCACTTATATCTTTTGAGCTAGATAGTTTTGCTCTAGTACTTCACTTATATCTTTTAGAGCACAGCGGTGGCTTTATTCTGTAGAAATTGATGATCTCTCATGCTTCACTTACATTATTTTGGGAGTCCTTTAGAAAAGCATGGTATTTGCTATGGTTATAAAATAGGTCCTAGAATGATGGGCATCCAAGTTGGGTATAATAAAAACTATCATAGCAATGTGATAATTGATAATTGTTTTGAGATATGGAGGTGGTGATATTCGAGTCATGCTAGTTGGGTAATTGTGAATTTAAAGAATACTTGTGTTGAAGTTGGCAAGTCCTGTAGCATGCACGTATGGTAACCGTTGTGTAACAAATTTGAAACATGAGGCGTTCTTAGATTGTCATCCATATGAGTGGCAGTCGGGGACGAGCGATGGTCTTTTCCTACCAATCTATCCCCATAGGAGCATGCGCGTAGTGCTTGGTTTTTGATGACTTGTAGATTTTTGCAATAAGTATATGAGTTCTTTATGACTAATGTGAGTCCATGGATTATACGCACTCTTACCCTTCCATCATTGCTAGCCTCTTCGATACCGTGCATTGCCCTTTCTCACCTTGAGAGTTGGTGCAAACTTTGCCGGTGCATCCAAACCCCGTGATACGATATGCTCTATCACACATAAACCTCCTTGTATCTTCCTCAAAACAGCCACCGTACCTACCTATTATGGCATTTCCATAGCCATTCCGAGATATATTGCCATGCAACTTTCCACCGTTCCGTTCATCAAGACACACATCATCATTGTCATATTGCCTTGCATGATCATGTAGTTGACATCGTATTTGTGGCAAAGCCACCTTCATAATCTTTCATACATGTCACTCTTGATTCATTGCCCATCCCGGTACACCGCCGGAGGCATTCATATAGAGTCATGTCTTATTCTAGTTTTGAGTTGTAACTCATGAGTTGTAAATAAATAGAAGTGTGATGATCGTCATTATTAGAGCATTGTCCCTTAAAAAAGAAAGGCCAAATAAAAAAAGGAAAGGCCAAATAAAAAAGGCCCAAAAAAAGGGGGACAATGTTACTATCTTTTTCCACACTTGTGCTTCAAAGTAGCATCGTGTTCTTCATATAGAGAGTCTCATTTGTCGTCACTTTCATATACTCATTGGAATTTTTCATTGTAGAACTTGGCTTGTATATTCCAACGATGGGCTTCCTCAAAATGCCCTAGGTCTTCGTGAGCAAGCAAGTTGGATGTACACCCACTTAGTTTCTTTTGTTGAGCTTTCATACATTTATAGCTCTAGTGCATCCGTTGCATGGCAATCCCTACTCATCATGTTGACATCAATTGATGGGCATGTCCATAGCCCGTTGATTAGACTCGTCAATGTGAGACTTTCTTTCTTTTTGTCTTCTCCACACAACCTCCATCATCATATTCTATTCCACCCATAGTGCTATATCCATGGCTCACGCTCATGTATTGCGTGAAAGTTGAAAAAGTTTGAGATTACTTAAGTATGAAACAATTACGTGGCTTGTCATCGGGTGTGTGCAAGATGAGAGCATTCTTGTGTGACGAAAATGGAGCATGGCCAAACTATATGACTTTGTAGGGATGAACTTTCTTTAGCCATGTTATTTTGAGAAGACATGATTGCTTTGTTAGTATGCTTGAAGTATTACTATTTCTTATGTCAATATGAACTTTTATTTTGAATCATTTGGATCTGAACATTCATGCCACAATAAAGAAAATTACATTGATAATTATGCTAGGTAGCATTCCACATCAAAAATTCTGTTTTTATCATTTACCTACTCGAGGACGAGCAGGAATTAAGCTT
Source organism: Triticum aestivum (assembly GCF_018294505.1). Lineage (NCBI taxonomy): Eukaryota > Viridiplantae > Streptophyta > Magnoliopsida > Poales > Poaceae > Triticum > Triticum aestivum. Next base: position 519,310,110 of record NC_057801.1, read on the forward strand.
GGGGATGCTTGATACGTCTCCGAAGTATCTATAATTTTTTATTGTTCCATGCTATTATATTACCCGTTTTGGATGTTTATGGGCTTTACTTTACACTTTTATATCATTTTTGGGACTAACCTACTAACCAGAGGCCCAGCCCGAATTGTTGTTTTTTTGCCTATTTCAGTGTTTCGAAGAAAAGGAATATCAAACGGAGTCCAAATGGAATGAAACCTTTGGGAGTGGTCTTTTCGGAACAAACGCAATCCAGGAGACTTGGAGTGGGCGTCAAGCTGTAGACGAGGCGGCCACGAGTGTGCTCGGTGCGCCCCCTGGGGGTGGGCGCGCCCCCACCCTCGTGGGCCCCTCGTTGCTCCATCGACGTACTTCCTTCGCCTATATATATACTCCCATACCCTGAAAACATCCAGGAGCACAACGAAAACCTAATTCCATCGCCACAACCTTCTGTATCCATGAGATCCCATCTTGGAGCCTTCGTCGGTGCTCCGCCGGAGGGGGAATCGACCATGGAGGGCCTCTACATCATCTCCAAGGCCTCTCCGATGAGTTGTGAGTAGTTTACCACAGACCTTCGGGTCCATAGTTATTAGCTAGATGGCTTCTTCTCTCTCTTTGAATCTCAATACCAAGTTCTCCTCGATCTTCTTGGAGATCTATTCGATGTAACTCTTTTTGCGGTGTGTTTGTCGAGATCCGATGAATTGTGGGATTATGATCAAGTTTATCTATGAGAAGTATTTGAATCTCCTCCGAATTCTTTTATGTATGATTGGTTATCTTTGCAAGTCTCTTCGGATTATCAGTTTGGGTTGGCCTACTAGATTGATCTTTCTTGCAATGGTAGAAGTGCTTAGCTTTGGGTTCAATCTTGCGGTGTGCTTTCCCAGTGATAGCAGGGGCAGCAAGGCACGTATTGTATTGTTGCCATCGAAGATAAAAAGATGGGGTTTATATCATATTGCATGAGTTTATTCCTCTACATCATGTCATCTTTCTTAATGTGTTACTCTGTTCTTATGAACTTAATACTCTAGATGCAGGCAGGAGCCTGTTGATGTGTGGAGTAATAGTAGTAGATGCAGGATCATTTCGATCTACTTGTTATGGACGTGATGCCTATATACATGATCATGCCTAGATATTCTCATAACTATGCACTTTTCTATCAATTGCTCGACAGTAATTTGTTCGCCCACCGTAATACCTATGCTATCTTGAGAGAAACCACTAGTGAAACCTATGGCCCCCGGGTCTATCTTTTATCATATAAGTTTTCCATCTACTTTTATTTGCATCTTTTACTTTCCAATCTATATCATAAAAATACGACAAATATTTATCTTATCATATTATATCTAGCATATCTCACTTTCGCAAGTTACCGTGAAGGGATTGACAACCCCTTTATCGCATTGGTTGCGAGGTTCTTGTTCGTTTTTGTAGGTGCGTGGGACTTTTGAGGAGCCTCCTACTGGATTGATACCTTGGTTCTCAAAAATTGAGGGAAATACTTACGCTACTTTACTGCATCACCCTTTCCTCTTCAAGGGAAAACGAACGCAGTGCTCAAGAGGTAGCATGCACCTCAATGATAAAAAAGGTGCTGAATTACTAAACTTACCCAGTCAATGGGGTTATACATGGAGAAACCGTCCCGACATTGTAGATGGACGAAGTCTTTTTCCTCTCCCTTATAAAGGTCCATAAGCATGGCGGCCAATGCAGCTTGGTTGTCCGGACCCTTTAGCGTATAGCAAGATGCGTCGTCCTCCCCGTTGTAGTTCCATAAAGGACCCACTCTGGACTGAAGAGGCCGGATACATCGCTTTATCGCAATAGCCATGACTTCAATGATGGAGAGTCTGGAATGGGTCAATAATCTGACATTGTTGACAATCTCATTACTTTCGCACTATCCTCTTGTCTAGGGCACTTGGGGCGCCAGCTAAACAGCTTCTTTAAAGCAGCACTGGAGAATTCAGGAAGCCCGCGCCGAACAGGGTCCGGAAGAGGAACATCCTCAATGTAGAACCATTCCGAAGATCATTCGTTGGACCCCCTCTTCAGAGTCCCGACAGGGTAACCGGATCCGGCTATGCGCCATACTTCGGTGCCGCCCACTTCAAATATAGACCCTCCGCCCTAGTGGCGGGGGACAAGGCAGAAGAACTTCTTCCACAGTTCAAAATGAGCCAAAAATAGCTCGCAAAGGGTAACAAAACCGGATATGTGCAAAATAGAACCTGGAGTGACACTACAAAAAAAATACACTCCGTGATGATACGTGTTTGTCACAGTAGGTCGCGTTTTTTGTCATGCATGTACATCCATGAAAAATTTATGACAGAATCAAGATAGTCATACCTGTGCTGTCGTAGAAGTGTTCCATGACATTACCAAAATTATCATCACGGAAGTGTCCACTTCCATGATGATAAATCGCGCGTCACAGAAGTGCTTTCGTCAAGGGTGACCGACACGTGGCATCCACCATAACGGAATGCTGTTAAGCTATCGGGTCAGATTTTGGATCCGATAACCCATTAACAGCCACGACCAATGCCGATTTTCCATGTGTAAAATTCTCATTGGCTGACGGATCCACGTGTCAGCTCCGCGTTGGCACAAGTGTCACTCATCCAACGGTCGAGATGGGCCTATGATATGTTGACACGTGGACCGGCCCAAAAGTGGCCCACAAAGTTTAAATGGGCAGGCCCAACCGAAGGCCCATAAGATTTAGCGGACCATACTGGGCCGGCCCAGCTAAAGGCCCACAAAATTTAGCAGACCATAATGGGCCGGCCCAGCTAAAGGCCCACAAGATTTTGCGGACCACAATGGGTCGGCCCAGCTAAAGACCCACAAGATTCTGCAGACCATAATGGGCCGGCCCAGCTAAAGGCCCAACATTCTCTGTCAAATCAGCACGTCAACAGCCTGGTCTAAACTTGTCATCAATGTGGCCCATGGTCACTTCTCGCTCGTTAACAGTCCGCAAGTAATTGGGCTGAATTACGGCCCGGTGTATTTCCGGCGTGTTAAAGGTCCGGCTTCATTTGGGCCCATTTACAGGCCATCAAAACTTTCGGCCCATAAACGACCGTGAAGGATTTGGGTCATATTCAGCCATGTCTGTCATTCGGCCTGTTAGAGGCCCACTATAGATTTGGGCCACTTTCGGCCTGTTGTCATTTTTGGCCTGTTAACGCCGGACGTAAACCATGGGCCATATGTAGCCCAACGTCATATCGGGCCCATTAACGGCCCATATAAAAATGACGATAATCTAGCCCGACCGAAGTTCCGGCCTGTTAAAGGCCCGTGTATTAGGTCGGCGCATTTACGGCCCGTCCGAATTTCGGTCTGTCAGATATCTGCATCGTAAATGGGCCACCATTTCGGCCTGCTAAGTCCAGTGGGTTATTTGGCACAATCAGGGCCCAATCTCACTTTCGGTCTATTAAAGGCCCATGTTTTTTATGGGCTCGAGATATTTACACCTGTAAACGGCCTATTTTTACTGAGGGCCCAAATTATGTTTAAGCCTGTTAAAGGCCCACTATGGGCACAGGCCTACCAGAAAAATTTGAAAGCTTATGCTAATTTAAGCCCAGATATTTTTAGTGGGCTACATGCCAATTTCGGCCCGTAATCGTTTTTAGCCCAATTGGAATGGGCCCGACGAATGTTGGCATGTTGGGCTCCTACGAAGCTTTTGGCCGAATACATTACTAAGATAAACCTACACTATACAAAAATAGCGTCGTAATTACTGCAGCCTGCGGCAGCATCATAAATGTTGTATCACAACAAAATAAATTCCAATCATACAACAAAATGCCTGTTGGCATAAAGTTTACAGTCCTTCCAGATAAAAGCACCATCAGATGTATAGAAGCACAGAACATTTGACCTGAGTGCTAATGTTTCAGGCTGTAGAATCTGATGGAGCAGCACGATCTCCACCTTTTTCCGCCATTGCTCTTCAACAACGAAGCGAATGGCTGATAGTCTGGTTTCAAAACCATTCATATCTTGACGACATTTCTCAATGTGGGGACCCCGACTCATAAGTCGTGATCACCGAATGCACGTGTACAGTGATCCCAGAGATCAATGCTCACTGAACACACAGAAGCTGAATAACAAGAGTCTTACATCCATACATACCATATTACACAAGTAGGACCATTATGGTCGAGCCTTGAGTACAACATCGCAGCGGAAAAACTTCATCGATAACTTGGACCCATGTCATCTGCCTTAACCCTACAGGCATTCTGACTGGGGAGCGTCCTAGCTCGCGTGCTCGTCACCGAAGAGTTCCTCATCACATCCTGTTCTTTCATGCCTGGTCAATAAAATAACCAGTGGCAAGCCAATGAGTACTTTGAATGTACTCGCAAGCAACCCATGATTTGGTTCAAGGTACAGTAATGCATGACATAGGTAAAGTTTTTGCATAAAGCTAGTTTTGAGTGCAAGGACATGTTCAACATCCTATAAAGCATGCATCAAGAAAATTCAAGTAACCATGAGATCTGGTCACAGATATCAACATAAATAGAATGGGCACCAACCCATTTATCATAAACAGAGGGGGCACCAACCCATCTCAATCGTGTCAAGTCCTTTGACTTGATCCAAGACATCTCCATCATCTCACACACACTGGGTTTAAAAACAAGTGGACGTAGCCCAAGAGCGGTTACCCAACTGTCCTTGACCGTGGACACGGCTATTCGAATAATTTTACACTCTGCAGAGGTTGCACACTTTACCCACTAGATCCGGGGAACTTCCGTGTCATCCACGACCCGCGGTACCTCAAGTACCCGGGGTAAGCACCCGATCACTACCTTTCCCTAGACGACACTAACATGGAATCCACTCGATTGGTAGTAACCCCCGTGCCGAACATTTCACATCATAAAGTTGTGGAGCCTCGCTCCCATTTTCATCACATACCACAAGCACGGGGTACCAACGGTGTGTCCGGTGCCCTGTGAAAACAGTCATGGCCGCCCTACCTGGCACGACCCCGTCCCAAGAGAGAGCACCAACTCTCCCCCGTCACTAGTAATGCGGGCTCCAAGCTAGTATCGGTCTAGGTACTCAATAATGCCCTTTCCCATATAAGGGTAGAGTGGTCGCGCATGTAAGGTTGGAATAACGGTCGCAACTCCGACCAATCCGTTTTGAAAACAACACACCCTTTGCTTGGCACACCACTTCGTCCTCAAGTGGTCACCCATCTCATCATCTCCCTCGGGCATAAGTGGCACCCGACGGGGTTTTCGAAAAGACTTGAAAATATTTTGTCTCCATCACCATGCATAACCCCGTCCCTTTTTGCGTAGCACTACTTAGTATCCTATCTACTCCCACCGGCATAACCCTCATAAGAAGGTAGGGCCATGCACAATGCAAGTGTCAATGATAAAATAACGGGGCAACCAATCCACGTGGTTCACCATCTCACCATGATTCCGATGCGACAATAATGAAGAGCTATAAATGACATGCATATAAAGGGGTTTCATAGTCATGGTCAAAGGGCTGCTTGCCTGTTTCAACAAGGTCTTCGAGGTCTTCAATGTCTCTGGTCCAACTCCGAGCATTTCGTCTACTTCGTCCACTATCGTTGAAAGCAACCATAATAAGCAACACAACAAGGCAAGAATAAATGTGCTCTAAAAATGGGAAGTTGACTTTTATTGGATACCTCTGGTCATATGAGGGATGACCAAAGTGATTTCATTGGAAGTGGATCAATGGACATCTCCGAACATTTCCATATGATGGAATCAAGAGGTTTATGGTTTTGCAAGAAGTGTATAGAAATATATTTTTGAAAAATGAGCAAAGGCACCCATTTAACAAAGGATGATTTTAGAAGCATCTAGGAATTGGTTTCACTGGATTTGGAGTTCAAATGAATATCCTATGATTTTGCAAAGTTGGCTATATACAAGGAAATACACCACTAGTTGAGGTGATACAGAAAATATTAGTAAAAATGTTCAAAAACTAAGTTTTGAACTTAGATGCATCTAGAAATTTGAATCATGGGATTTGGGTCAAGTTTGAGCTCTCTGTGATTTTCTAAAGTTCATCACAGAAATAGGAAAACAAGATTTGATAAATGTTTGTGAGAAAAAAGTCTCTGGAAAAATGTGCATGTTGCACCAACAGGTAGAGCATGATTTATGGAGTCCCTAGAAATTTGAATCATCAAATTTGGACTTAGAATAAATAATCTATGGATTTTACAAGCTGCATAGAAAAGAAAAAGGGGAAAAAGGGGTTTTACCCAGATGGGCTGGATCTGGGCGGCGGCGGTGCGCACCGGGCGAGGCTTAGCGGCAGGCGCCACTGGGCCGGCCCAGTGACTCGGCCGCGCGCGCGCAGGGGCCACGTCGAAGGCGGCCTCCAATAAATACGCCTTCGCGCGAGGGAGGCGGTGAAGGGGGAAGGCACCTCCACTTAAACGGCGGGGCCCAGCCGCTGGGTCGCTGACGCGCGGGGCCCGCCTGTCGGGTTCTTCCCCAACCTCCCGCGCGGGCGCGTCGGGAGACAGAGGAGGCGAGGCCGGACGGTGCGGGCGCTCTCCCCGACGGTACGGGCCACCTCCGGCGACGCCCGGCGTACCGGAGCGCTCAGGAGGCCATGCCGCACCCACCCGTGGGTGGCACGGTCTCCCCGAGGCATCGGGCTGAGCAGGGCATTGGCCGCGGCGGACGAGGCTGACGGTGAGGTTGGGGGCACGGAGCTGCGGCCGCGGAGAAGAGAAAATGGAGTCCGGGAGAGGTCCGTGGGGAAGTGGGCGATGCTCTGGTGCAGGTAGGAGGGTGAGAGGAGCACCGGAGAGCTCAAATTTGAGCGGTGGCCGGCGGCAAGATTTCCGGCCA